>NC_080624.1:4084874-4201611 GCF_027887145.1 Ammospiza caudacuta | reverse complement strand
AAATATTGCCCCAACCCCCCCCCAAATTATCATCCCAAACCCCCTCCAAAATATCGCCCCAAACCCCCTAAAAACATCCCCGAAACCTCCCCGAAATATCACCCGAAGCCCTCCTAAAATATTACCCAAACCCCCAAAAATATCACCCCAAAACCCCCCGAAAAAATCGCCCCAGCCCCCTCAAAAAATTACCCCAAATCCCCCCCAAAAAATATCACCCCGACTCCTCCAAAAATCGCTCCGAACACCCCCAAAAATGTCGCCCCACGCCCCTCAAATTATCAACCCAACCCCCCCAAAAATTGCTCCAAATGCCCCCCCAAAAAATCTCTCCGAACCCCCCAAAATATTGCCCCAACCCCCCCCAAAAATATCACCCCAAATCCCCCCAAAATATTGCCTCAACCCCCCCAAAATATCACTCCACACTCCCCAAATTATCACCCCAAATCCCCCCAAATTATCCCGCCAGAGTCCCCAAAAAAACCCCCCAAATCCCCCAAAAATATCCCCAAGCCCCCCAAAAACATCACCCCAAACCCCCCGCATCAGGCACAGCGACCCCCCCCCGGCTGCCCCACGGAGAGAAATTCTGGGGGGGGGGGGGGTCCTGCCCCATAGAGACCCCCAGAGACCCCCCCAGATACCCCATAGAGACCCCACAGAGACACCCCAGAAATTCCATAGAGACCCCCGAGGGGGTCCTGCCCCACAGAGACCCCACAAAGACCCCCAGAGACCCCACAGAGACCCCGAGGGGGGGTCCTGCCCCACAGAGACCCCCCAGAGACCCCAGAGACCCCACAAAGACCCCCAGAAACCCACAGAGACCCCCAGGGGGGTCCTGCTCCACAAAGACCCCCAGAGACCCCCAGAGACTCCACAGAGACCCCACAGAGACCCCCAGGGGGGTCCTGCCCACAGAGACCCCCAGAGACCCCACAGAGACCCCACAGCCGGACACACGGACACGGAGTTTATTCCACGCTGAGCCCCCCCAAAACCCCCCCAAAATACCGGGGGGGAAGGGGGGTCAGGACCCCAAAAACCCCCCCAAAATCCTCAGGGTCGGGGTGGGGTCAGGGTGGTCCGGAGCCTTCAGAACCCTGTGGAAATGGGGAGGGGTTTCAATATGAGACCCCAAAGCCCAGGACCCCAATTTGGGGAGGGGGGGGTCACAGGTGTCTGAACCCCCCAAATTTGAGGGTCCACAACACCCAGGAGCCCAATTTCAATTTGGGGGGGGGGTCCCAGGTGTCTGAACCCCCAAATTTGAGGGTCCTTAACAGCATTTTGGGGGGGGTCCCAGGTGTCTGAACCCCCAAATTTGAGAGACCCCAACAACCCAGGACCCCCAATTTGGGGAGGGGGCTCACCTGTCACAGGTGGGTGTCAAACACTCCATCCTCATCCTCCTCATTCTCCTCGGGGGGGTCTGGGGGGAGGGGGGGGGTCATTTTTGGGGGTCTCGCCCACCTGAGGGTCCCCTCCTTTTGGGCGGGGGGGGGGGGGGGGTATGTCCCGATTTTTGGGGTCCCCACCTGAGGGGCGCAGCGAGGCGCGGCGGGGCCAGGGCAGGGAGAGGCTGAAGGAGCGGGGCCCGGGATTTGGGGAGGGGTCCTGGGGGCTCCGGGGGGGCTGCGGCGACGCTTTGGGCCCGGCGGCGACACTCGGGGCGGAGCCGATCGCGACAGGCGATGTGACAGCGCAGGCCGCAGCCTGGGGGGGCACGGGGGGACCCTCGGACCGAGAGACCCCCCCCAAAATCTCCTCGCATCGAGACCCCCCCCCAAAACCCCATCACATCGAGACCCTACCCAGAAAACCCCATTACACACAGAGACCCCCCCCAAAACCTCCTAAACGCCCCCAAAACCGCCTCACATCGAGACCCCCCCCCAAAACCCCATCACACCAGAGACCCCCCCCCAAAACCGCCTCACATCGAGACCCCCATAAAAACCCCCCACAAAACCCCTCGAGACATCCCCCAAAAACCCCTCACATCGAGACCCCCCCCAAAACCCCATCACACCCCCCCAAAAGCCCCTCATATCCAGAGACCCCCTCCCCAAAACCGCCTCACATCGAGACCCCCATAAAAACCCCCCACAAAACCCAGAGACCCCCCCCAAAAACCCCTCACATCGAGACCTCCCCCAAAAACCTTATTACATCTAGAGACCCCCTAAAACCCTCTCATACCCAGAGACCCCCCCCCAAAAAACTGAATCGCATCCAGAGACCCCCCCCAGGACCCCCGTAACACCCAGAGACCCCCCCAAAAACCCCCCAAACGTCTCCCCCAAACCCCCTCGCACCCAGAGACCCCCCCAAAAAACTGAATCGCACCCAGAGACCCCCCCCAGGACCCCCGTAACACCCAGAGACCCCCCCAAAAACCCCCCAAACCCCCTCGCACCCAGAGACCCCCCCAAAAAACTGAATCGCATCCAGAGACCCCCCCCAGGACCCCCGTAACACCCAGAGACCCCCCCAAAAACCCCCAAACCCCCTCGCACCCAGAGACCCCCCCAAAAAACTGAATCGCACCCAGAGACCCCCCCAAAAATCCCCCTCATACCCATAGACCCCCAATGCCCCGCAAAACCCAGAGACCCCCCCAAAACTCTCTCACATCGAGACCCCCCCCAAAATCTCCCACAACACCCAGAGACCCCCCAGCACCCAGAACCCCCCAAACCCCCAAAATCCCCCCAAAACCCCCCCCAAAAACCCCATCACACCCAACCCTCCCCCCTTCCCAGCCCCCAGACCCCCCAAAACCCCCACAACCCCCCCAGGACCCCCCAAAACCCCCAGGACCCCCCCAAGACCCCCCACTCACTGCTGCACTCCATCCCGTCCTTGTGCAGACCCCAAATCTGGGAGGGGGAGGGAGAAAAGGCTCGGGGGGGGTCCAGGACCCCTCCCCCGAATTCCCACTCGGGGGGGTTCCCACAAATCAAGAGGGGGGTCCCCGATGTCCCCCCCCCCCCCCACAGCTGTGCTCGGTGGGGATGGGGAATCTGGGGGGGCTGGGGGATTTTGGGGCTTCTGGGGGGGCTTTGGGGGGATCTGGGGGGGGTTTTGGGGGAACTTGGGGGGTTTTGGGGAGATCTGGGGGTCTTTGGGGGGATTTTGGGGAGATCTGGGGGGGTCTGTGGGGGGTTTGGAGGGATTTGGGGGAGTTTTGGGGGGGGGATTAGGGGTATCTGTGGGGGGATTTTGGGGGGATCTGGGGGGTTTTGGGGGGTCTGGGGGATTCTGGGGGGCCTTGGGGGATCTGGGGTGGTTTGGAGGGGTTTAGGGGGTATCTGTGGGGGACTTTGGGGGGGATTTTGGGGGGTTTTGGGTGGATCTGAGAAGCATTTGGGGGATCTGGGGCGATTTGGGGGCGTTTTGGGGTGGATCTGGGGGGTCTGTGGGGATATTTTGGGGGTCTTTGGTGGGGTTTTGGGGGGCCGGGGTGGATCTGGGGGGTTTTGGGGGGTCTTTGGGGATATTTTGGGGGGGTCTTTGGTAGGACTTTGGGGGGATCTGGGGAGGTTTGAGGATATTTTGGGGTGACTTTGGGGTGACTTGAGGGTATTTTGGTGGGATTTTGGGGTATCTGGGGGGGGGTCTTTGGTGAGATTTGGGGGGATTTGAGGGGAATCTGGGGATATTTTGGGGGGCCTTTGAGGGGATTTTGGGGGGGTTTTGGGTGGGGATATTTTGGGGTGTCTTTGGTGGGATTTTGGGGGGATCTGGGGGGGGTCTTTGGGGATATTTTGGGGGGGTCCTTTGGGGATATTTTGGGGGATCTGGGGGGGTCTTTGGGGATATTTTGGGGGGGTCTTTGGGGATATTTTGGGGGGATCTGGGGGGGTCTTTGGGGATATTTTGGGGTGTCTTTGGTGGGATTTTGGGGTCTCTCCCCCACCCCCGCACTCACCAGTTTCCCGCAGCTCTCGCAGGGCCCCGCGCGGAGCCCCCGCAGCCCCCGGAAATTGTGGGGGGGTCGCGGGGGGGGTCCTTGGCTGCAGCGCAGGAAATAATCCAGGACCTCCCCCCGGCTGAGCCCCCCGTCCCTGGGGAGGGGGCACAGAGTGGGGGGGGGGGTCACAAAGGGGGGGGTCCCCATTTTGGGGGTCCTTGGGGAGGGGTCTTTAGGGGGCCGTGGGGTCTCAGGGGGGATTTGGGGTGTCCCGGGGGGGTTTTGGGGGTCACTGTGGGGTTTGGGGTGTCCTGGGGGGGTTTTGGGGTCCCGGGGGGGTTTGGGGGTCTCACATGTCCGTGTCCAGCTCCCCCAGCGGGGGCAGGTGGGGGAAATTTTCCCGCACGATCCCAAATTCCTCCACCGAGATCCGCCCGTCCCCGTCCACGTCGAAATTCCGGAAAATGGACTGAGGACCCCCCCCCCGAAAATAACCCAGAATCACCTCGGAGCGTTCCGAGACCCCTCCCCACCCCAAACCCCCCCCTTGGGACCCCAAAACTGCCCCCAGGGACCCCTCCCCAAAACCCCCCCAGCCTCTCCTTACCTCTCAATTCCTTCAATAACCCCCCTCCCCAAATCCCCTGTAACCCCCCCCAGGCCCCCCAAAATCACCTCCCTGGAACGCCCCAGACCCCCCTCACCCCAAAACCCCCCCAGGGACCCCTCCCCAAAACCCCCCCAGCCTCCCCTGACCCCTCAATTCCTCCAATTGCCCCCTCCCCAAATCCCTCCTAACCCCCCCCCAGCCCCCCCAAAAATCACCCCCACGACCCCCCAAGACCCCCCCCGGCCCCCCCCTCACCTCCACGAGCTGCTCGAGGCGGGGCCGGAGCCCCTCGGGGTCGGGCCGGGGGGGCTCGGGCAGGACCCAGCGCTCGGGGGGGAGGGCGGGGGCAGCTCGGGGGGGGCCCGGCCTGGGGGAGGGGAGGGGGCGTCGGGGGGGGGGGGCAGAACCCCTCAAACCCCCCCCCTTGCACAATCACAGCCGCCCTTTGCCCCCCATTTGCCACATTCGGCCTCACTCGCTACACCCATTCTACACCCGTTCCACACCAGCTTCACACTCGTTCCACACCCGTTTCACACCCGTTTCACGCCCGTTCCACACCCGTTTTCACACCCGTTCCACACCCCGTTTCACGCCCGTTCCACACCCATTTCACACCCACTCCACACTCATTTCACGCCCATTTCAAACCCCATTCCACACCCGTTTCACACTCATTTCACACCCGTTTCACGCCCATTTTATGCTCGTTTCCCCCTTCTACACCCTGCTGTCCCCCATCCCCTCTTGCACACTCGTCCCCCCCTTTTCCACACTCGCCCCCCCCATTCCCCACTCCCATTTTCCCACACTCACCCCCACCCCCATTTCCCATACCCCCCCCCCCCCGTTCCCTTCTCGACCCCGGTGCCCCCCCTGCCCGTTTCCCCCCTGGTGCCCGCTCCCCCCCTGTTCCCCATTCCCCCCCATTCCCCGTTATTCCCCCCCTCCCATTCCCGTTATCCTCTTTCATTCCCCGTTATTCCCGCCCCGTTCCCATTATTCCTCCTGTTCCCCGTTATTCCCTCCATTCCCGTTTCCGCCCCCCCTGTTCCCCGTTATTCCCCGTTCCCATTATTCCCCCAATGCCCGTTCCACACCACCCTGGCGTCCGGTTCCCGTTATTGCCCCCCGTTCCCCGTTATTCCCCCCCCCGTTCCCCATTATTCCCCCGTCCCCGTTATTCCTCCCCAGTTCCCGTTATTTCCCCCCCCCGTTCCCCGTTATTCCCCCCCATTCCCGTCTTTTCCCCCCCCGGTTCCCGTTATTGCCCCATTCCCCGTTGTTCCTCCCCAGTTCCCCGTTATTCCCCCCCGTTCCCCGTTATTCCCCCCCCCATTCCCGTCATTCCCTCCCTCGGTTCCCGTTATTGCCCCATTCCCCGTTGTTCCTTCCCCAGTTCCCCGTTCCCCGTTATTCTCCCCCGTTCCCCGTTATTCCCCCCCATTCCCGTCTTTCCCCCCTCGGTTCCCGTTATTCCCCATTCCCCGTTGTTCCTCCCCAGTTCCCCGTTCCCCGTTATTCCCCCCCGTTCCCCCGTTATTCCCCCCCCATTCCCGTCATTCCCCCCTCGGTTCCCGTTATTGCCCCATTCCCCGTTGTTCCTCCCCAGTTCCCCGTTACTCTCCCCCGTTCCCCGTTATTCCCCCCCATTCCCGTCATTCCCCCCTCGGTTCCCGTTATTCCCCATTCCCCGTTGTTCCTCCCAGTTCCCCGTTCCCCGTTATTCTCCCCCGTTCCCCGTTATTCCCCCCCATTCCCGTTATTCCCCATTCCCCGTTATTCTCCCCCCGTTCCCCGTTATTCCCCCGCCCCGTTCCCCGTTGTTCCTCCCCGTTATTCCCCCCCGTTCCCCGTCATCCCCCCCCCCCCCGGTTCCCGTTATTCCCTCCGCCTATTCCCGCCCCGGCCTCACGGGGGCGCTCTCGCGGGGCTCGCGCTGCAGCGACATCTGTGCAGCTGCTCCTCGCTGGGCCCGAGCGCCAGCGACACCTGCGGGGCGGCGGCGGAACTGCAGGGGGGGCTCGGCGGGATTTCGGGGGGATTCGGGGGGTTTCGGGGGGATTCGGGGGGGTTCGAGGGATTCGGGGGGATCTAGGGCGGTTTGGGATGGGGGTGTTGCGGCTTAGAGGCCTTTGGGGGGGATTGGGGATGTCTAGGGGGGGGCCAGGGGAGGTTTGGGAGGGAAAGGGGTGTTCAGGCAGGTTTTGGGGTTTGGGGGATTTTGGCGGGGAAAGGGGGTGGTTGAGGGGAGTCCGGGGGGAATTTTGGGGGATTCAGGGGGGGGCTCGGGGGGATTTAGAGGGGTCCCAGGAGGGGGTTTGGGGGTCCCAGGAAGATTTTGGGTTATTTTGGGGGTCTCACCTCCAGCAGCTACAGCAGGTCAGGGTGGGGGGTCCAGGAGAGGGTTTTGGGGGTCCCGGGAAGGAATTTTGGGTGGTTTTGGGGTGATTTTGGGGTGGTTTTGGGGTTATTTTGAGGGTCTCAGGAGGGATTTTGGGTGATTTGGGGTGGTTTTGGGGGGTCTCACCTCCAGCAGCCGCAGCAAATCCGGGTGGGGGGGTCCCGGGGGGTCCCTGCTCCCGCCCCGCCAGCAGCGCCCCTTGCAGGGCGAAGCGGGCCCGCAGTTTATTGGGGTGGGGGCGTCCCGGGCCCCCCCCAGTCGGGCAGCGCCGCCTCGAGCGCCACCAGGTCCCGCAGGTGAACCCCGAGCGCCGGCACCCGGAAGCCCCCCGAGCCCCCCGCGCCCCCCAGCAGCGCCCGGTACCGGCGGTAATTGCCCGCAGACCCAACGGCCTCGGCCAGCTGTGCCCACAGCTGGGGGGGGGGGGAAATTTGGGGTGCGGGGGCGGGAAAAAGGACACACGGACACAGAGCGGGACACACGGACGAGGGGAGATGTTTCAGAAACGAGCAGAGTTGGGGGCGATGTCCCTTTTGGGGCCCCCCAAAATTCCCCACATGGGTCCTGCCAGACCTTTCTGTGACTCCTGTGATACCCCCAGGACCCCCCAATACCCCCCAGGACCCCCCAATACCCCCCAAATTCTCCTCAACACCCCAGGACCCCTCCAGGACACCCCCAGGACCCCCCAAATGCCCCTCAACATCCTCACATGCCCCAGAAGACCCCCAAGACACCCCAATACCCCTCAAATGCCCCTCAACACCCCCCAGGACCCCTCCAGGACACCCCCAGGACACCCAGAAGCCACAAATGCCCCCAGAACTCCTTTGTACCCCCCGTGTGCCCCCTTGGCAACCCCACCAGGACCCCCCAATACCCCACAAATTCACCTCAACACCCCCAGGACCCCCTCAGGACGCCCCCAGGACACCCCAGAACCCACAAATGCCCCCTTGGGACCCCTCGTGACCCCTTGGGGACCCCCCAATACCTCCCCAAAATGCCTCTCCACACCCCCGTGAGCCCCAGGACCCCCGAGACACCCCAGAACCCCTTGGTACCCCCCATGTGCCCCCTTGGGGACCCCCAGGACCCCTTGGGGACCCCCCCAGGACCCGCACCTGGACCAGGGGGGGCTCCAGCAGGGCCAGGGTCCGGCGCAGGCGCGCGATGGAGCCGTGGCCGAGCCCCCGACCACGGCCAGGAGCGAATTGAAATTGCGGAGCTCCAGCAGGCTCTGGGGGGGGAGGGGGCGTGGCTGAGGGGGCGGGGCTATGGGGGTCCATGGGGTCGGGGGCAGGGTTGGGGGGGGGGGGTGTGGGATGGTTTTGGGGGTCTGGGGGTCAGGGCTGGGGTCTGGGGGTCAGGTTGGGTTTATGGGTTGGGGGTCTCACCTGGGCCAGGTGTGGGCACTGCCCCAGGGTTTGGGGTCAGGGTTGTGAGTCAGGGGTCAGTTCAGGTCAAGGGGTCAGGTCAGGGGTCAGTAGAGGGATCATTCCCGGGGGTCAGGGGTCATTCCCGGGGGTCAGGGATCATTCCCAAGGGTCAGGGGTCAGTTCAGGGGTCATTCCCAGGGTCAGGGGTCATTCCCAGGGGTCAGGGGGCCAGTTCAGGGGTCATTTCCGGGGTCAGGGGTCATTCCCAGGGTCATTCCCGACTTGCACCTGCCCCAGGTGCAGGCACTACCCCAGCGCTATGGGTTAGGGGGTCATTGCTATTGGTCAGGGGTCACTCTCGGGGGTCAGGGATCATTCCCGGGGGTCAGGGGTCACTCCCAGGGGTCAGGGGGTCGTTCTCGGGGGTCAGGGGTCAGTTTAGGGGTCACTCCCCTGTCTCACCTGCCCCAGGCGCAGGCACTGCCCCAGCGCTATGGGTCAGGGATCATTCCCAGGGGTCAGGGATCATTCCCAGGGGTCAGGGGTCAGTACAGGGGTCATTCCCGGGGGTCAGGGATCATTCCCAGGGGTCAGGAGTCAGTACAGGGGTCATTCCCGGGGGTCAGGGGTCATTCCCAGGGGTCTGGGGTCATTCCCAGGGGTCAGGGGTCAGTACAGGGATCATTCCCAGGGGTCTGGGGTCATTCCCAGGGGTCAGGGGTCAGTACAAGGATCATTCCCGGGGTCAGGGGTCATTCCTGGGGGTCAGGGGTCAGTACAGGGATCATTCCCGGGGTCAGGGGTCACTCCCGGGGGTCAGGGGTCCACTCCCGGGGTCCCTCCGTGTCTCACCTGGCCCAGGCGCAGGCACTGCCCCAGCGCTGCCGCTCTCTGCGTGGCCGCCAGGGGGCGCAGCACGCGCAGCTGCACCCAGCGCGAGAGGCCGTTGGACAGCGCCACCAGGCGGCGGAGCGAGGGAGAGCTCGAGGTGCCCGCGGAGCGCCGCGAACACGCGGATGTCCCGGAGCTGGGGACAGCGGGGACAGAGGGGACAGAGGGGGACATTGGGGAGATTGGAGAGATTGGGGACATTGGGGGACATTGGAGACAGCGGGGACATTTGGGGATACTGGGGACAGCAGGGACAGCAGGGGGACATTGAGGGACATTGGGGGACAGCGGGGGGACATTGAGGGACATTGAGGGACAGCGGGGACAGAGGGGACATTGGGGGACATTGGGGAGATTGGAGAGATTGGGGACATTGGGGGACATTGGGGACAGCGGGGACATTTGGGGATACTGGGGACAGCAGGGACAGCAGGGGGACATTGAGGGACATTGGGGGACAGCGGGGGGACATTGAGGGACATTGAGGGACAGCGGGGACAGAGGGGACATTGGGGGACATTGAGGAGATTGGAGAGACTGGGGACATTGAGGGACATTGGGGACAGCGGGGGGACATTGAGGGACATTGGGGTCAGCAGGGACAGCGGGGACATTGGGGGACATTGAGGAGATTGGAGAGACTGGGGACATTGAGGGACATTGGGGACAGCGGGGGAACATTGAGGGACATTGGGGACAGCGGGGACATTTGGGGATATTGGGGACAGCGGGGACAGCGGGGGGACATTGAGGGACATTGGGGACAGCGGGGACAGTGGGGACATTTGGGGATATTGCGACATCAGGGAGATTGGGGACATTGGGGACAGCGGGGACATTTGGGGATAGTGAGGGATTGGGGACATTGGGGGGATTGGGGACATTGGGGGGCATTGAGGGATATTGGGGACACTGTGGACAGTGGGGAGATTGGGGACATCAGGGAGACTGGGGGATTGGGGACACTGGGGACAGCGGGGACAGTGTTGGACAGCGGGGACATTGGGGACAGTGGGGGACATCAGGGACATTGGGGGATTGGGGACAGTGGGGGGATTTGGGACATGGGGACAGTGGGGACATCAGGACATTGGGGACATCGAGGCATTGGGGACAGTGGGGACAGCGGGACAGCTGGGACATTGGGGGATTTGGGGACATTGGAGACATTGGGGACATTGGGGAACATTGGGGGATTGGGGACAGCAGGGATATTGGGGAACAGAGGGGACATTTGAGGACATTGGAGACATGGGAGACAGTGGGGACATGGGGGACATCGGGGAGATTGGGGACAGGTGTCCCCAGGTGTGTCCCCATATGTCCCCAATGTCCCCAGGTGTGTCCCCAGTGTCCCCAGTGTCCCCAGTGTCCCTGATGTCCCCAGTGTCCCCAGGTGTGTCCCCAGGTGTGTCACTCACCCTGATGCCCCCGTACCCGCGGTGCCCCAGGTGTGTCCCCAATGTCCCCAATGTCCCTGATGTCCCCAGTGTCCCTGATGTCCCCAGTGTCCCTGATGTCCCCAGGTGTGTCCCCAGGTGTGTCACTCACCCTGATGCCCCCGTACCCGCAGTGCCCCAGGTGTGTCCCCAATGTCCCCAATGTCCCTGATGTCCCCAGTGTCCCTGATGTCCCCAGGTGTGTCCCCAGGTGTGTCACTCACCCTGATGCCCCCGTACCCGCGGTGCTCCAGGTGTGTCAGCAGCAGCGCCAGCTCCGGCGGCTCCAGCGGCTCCAGGAGCATCGAGAACCGCGCGCGGGGGGGGGGCCGCGACCCCGACCCCCCCGTGGGGACCCCCCCCCACCACGGGGACACCCCCATTGTCGCCTCCGGCCTCGTCATCGTCACCTTCGGCCTCAGCGTCACCTTCCTCGGGGCTGTGCGGGTGGGGACATGGCTGGGACCCCCCCCAAGTCCCTGTGCCCCCCTCAAGACCCCCAAAAAATCCCCCCCCAAGACCCCCGCCCCACTCCGTGAGCCCCCCATTCCACCCCCCGGACCCCCCAAATCTCTGGGCCCCCCCAAACCCCGTGACCCCTCCCCAACTCCGTGACCCCCCAAATCCCCCCAAACCCCCCCATTCCACCTCCCGGACCCCCCCAAAACCCCCCGTGCCCCCCAGCTCCGTGAACCCCCCAAAATCCCCCCGGATCCTCTGAAATCCCCCCGAGCCCCCCAAAACCCCGTGCCCCCCATTCCAACCCCCAAAATCCCCCCATGTCCCCCCAAATCCCCGAGCCCCTCCAAAGCCCCCCGTGACCCCCCCAAAATCCCCCCGAGCCCCCTCATTTCACCCCCTGGACCCCCCAAAATCTATGAGCCCCCCCAAAAGCCCATGACCCCCCCATTTTACCCCGTGCCCCCCAAAATCCCCCTAGACCCCCCCCCCAACACCGTCACCCCCCCCATTTCACCTCCTGGACCCCCCAAAACCCCCCCGAACCCCCCCAAATCTCTGACCCCCCCCCCCCAATTTCACCTACAGGCTCTCCAGCCCCAGGGGGGTTTTTTGGGGGTCCCCCCCCAGCGCCGCCCCCAATTCCCGCAGCCGCCCCAAAACTTGGGGGTCCCCCGAGAGCTCCCGCGGGAACGCCCGGACCCAGTACCTGGGGAAAGGGGGAGAAATGGGGGGCTCAGGGGGGACCCCGAAACTCGCGGGGGTCCCCAAGGGGTCCCCGGGAAGGGTTTGGGGGGTCCCTGGAGATTTGGGGGGTCCCTAAAGGGGTCTGGGGGTCCTTAAGAGAGTCTGGGGGTCCCCAAGGGGTGCCCAGGAAGGGTTTGGGGGGTCCCGGGTGGTTTTGGGGTCTGGGGGCGTTGTGGGGTCCCTGGGCGGTTTTGGGGTCCCAGGGGCGGTTTTGGGGTCCCCCGGAGTCAATTTTGGGGTCCCTGGGGCAGTTTAGGGGGTCCCAGGGGGAATTTTGGGGTCCCAGGACGGTTTTGGGGTCACTCACCGCACCAGGTGTCCGATTTTGAGGCGCAGGGAGGGACCCTCGGCCGAGCCCCCCGACTCCTGCAGCCTGGGGGGGGTCAAGGAGCCTGCGCGGGGTTTGGGGGGGCCCTGGGGTTTGGGGGGGCCCCTGGGATTTTGGGGGGGATTTGGGGGAGGGAGGATCTGAAGCGTTGGGGGAGTCCCCAAAAGTTCAGGGGGTCCCAAGGGGTCAATGGAAGGGATTTTTGGGGGGGGGGGGGGGTCCCTGGGAATTTGGGGTGTTCTTGGGGGGGGTCTCAGGGGATTTTGGGGCGTCCCGGGGGGTTTTGGGGAGTCCTGGAGGATTTTGGGGGTGTTCTGGGGGGGTCCTGGGGGGGTTTTTTTTGGGGGGTCCCCATGGAGAAAACCTCGGCATTTTTCCAGCCCCCCCCTTGACCTGCGGGAATCCCAGGGAGTTTTGGGGGTTCCCGGAGGATTTGGGGGTCCCGGGTGGTTTTGGGGTGTCCCGGGGGGGTCTCGGGGTGTTCTGGGGGGGTCCTGGGGGTTTTTTTTGGGGGGTCCCCAAGGAGAAAACCTCGGCAGTTTTGAGCCTCCTTTTACCTGGGGCCGGTACCGGGGATGGGATTTTGGGGGGATCCCAGGAAGTTTTGGGGGGTCCCGGGGGATTTGGGGGTCCCAGGGAGTTTTGGGGGATCCCGGGGGGGTTTGGGGGGTTCTCGGGAGGGTCCCCAAGGATACAGGGTCAGCAGCTTGGGGGCCTCCTCAGCCTGGGGCGGGTACCAGGGGTGGGATTTGGGGGGAATCCCAGGAAGTTTTGGGGGGGGTCCCGGAGGATCTGGGGGTCCTGGGTGGTTTTGGGGGGTCCCGAGGGGTTTTGGGGGGTCCCCAAGGATACAGGGTCAGCAGCTTTGAGGCCACCTCGGCCTGGGGCAGGTACCAGGGGTGCGTGGCCAGGAAGAGCCGCACGAGTTGGGGGTCCCGAACCTTGCCCTGAGCGTCTGGGGAGGGGGCGAGGGGGTCACCCCAAAAATACAGAGAGAGACCCCCCCCAAAAAAACCCTCCTTGAGACCCCCAAAATCTCCCCAAAATATCAATCCCTCCCCCTCTGGGGCTTCACAGCTTGTAGGGAGACCTCAGAGGTCTGAACCCCCCAAACCCCCCCCCAAATTTTTGCCCCCAAATCTCCCCCAAACCCCCAAATCCCCCAATGCCCCCCCCCAGAGGTCCCCCCAAATCCCCCAATCCCCCCAAATCCCCTCCAAGCCCCCCTCCCCAATCCCCCCAAATTCCCACCCCCAAAACCCCAAATCCCCCTTAAAATTCCCCCCTCGAAATCCCCCCAAAATCTCCCCAAATCCCCCAAAATCCCCCCCAAATCCCCTCCCAAATGCCCCCCAATCCCCCCAAACCCCTCCCCAGTGCCCCCCAAACCTTCCCCCCACAAACCCAAGAACCCCCAAAACTTCAGGAACCTCCCCCAAATCCGAGGGGTCCCGAAACCCCCGGCACCCCCAAATTCGCGGTGTCCCCCCCCCCCAAGACCCCCCAAAATCGGGGTGTTCACCCCCCAAGACCCCCCAAAATCGGGGTGTCCCCCCCCCCAGACCCCCAAATTCGGGGTGGCCCCTCCCAAAATTGCTGTGGTCCCCCCCTCCCCCAAAATCGGGGTGTCCCCCCCAGGACCCCCCAAAATCGGGGTGTCACCCCCCCCAAGACCCCCCAAAATCGGGGTGTCACCCCCCCAAGACCCCCCAAAATCGGGGTGTTCACCCCCCCGGACCCCCCAAATTTGGGGGTCCCCCCCCACCGAAGGCATCGACGCAGCCCCTCAGGAGCTCGTCCAGGGTGGGGGCTCGGTCCAGGTCCA
Organism: Ammospiza caudacuta; assembly: GCF_027887145.1. NCBI lineage: Eukaryota > Metazoa > Chordata > Aves > Passeriformes > Passerellidae > Ammospiza > Ammospiza caudacuta. The sequence goes on along the minus strand of NC_080624.1, from coordinate 4,187,610 downwards.
GGGAGCTGCTCATGGTGGGACCCCAAAACTGGGGAGGGAATTTGGGGAGGGGTCAGCACCGGAGACCCCCCCCCAAAATGGAGCTGGGGGGGGTCCCCAAGTGCTGAGGGTCCCTTTTGGGGGGGTTTTGGGGGGCTGGGAGGGGATCTGGGGGTCCCAGTTTGGGGGGTCTGGGAGGGTTTTGGGAGTCCCAGTTTGGGGCTGGGAGGGGTCTGGGGGTCCCAGGGGTCTCCTTCAGGACAATTTTGGGGGTTGGGGACCCCAAAGCCCCCCCGGACCCCCCCAAATTTCCCCACCTCCCCCCCGGGTTCTGCACACCCCGATAAGGGAGCGGCGCTTCCTGAGCCCCAGTTCCGGTACTGGGGGGGACTGGGGGATACTGGGGGGGACTGGGGGATACTGGGGGGGACTGGGAGGGGATTGGGAGGGGACTGGGGGATACTGGGGGGGACTGGGAGGGGACTGGGGGGGATTGGGGGATACTGGGGGGCACTGGGGGGTACTGGGAGAGCGCTACCCCCGGCGTGAGGGGAACTGGGAGAGTTGGAATGCTGCGTGCTGGAGCAACTGGGAGCGACTGGGAGCAACTGGGATGGGGCTCTGGGGCGACCCTCGGGGGGTCCCGCGCTCTCCCGCGCCTCCCTCCGACCCCGAGACCCCCCAAGAGCCCCCCAGGACCCCCCCCAAAACCCCTCAGAACCCCCGCAGGACCCACCCAAAACCTCCTCAGGACACCCCCCAAGACCCCTCGAGACCCCCCAGAACCGCCCAAGACCACCCTGGACCCCCCAGAACCCCTCAGGACCCCCCCAGAACCACCCAGGACCCCCCCAAGACCCCTCAGAACCCCCCAAAACCCCCCCAGAACCCCTCAGGACCCCCCAAATTCCATCCCCACCTGCTCCTGCGGCCGTGTCGGGTCGGGCGCTGCGAGGGCGGGGCCGGAATTTGGGGGGTCCGGGGCAGTTTTTGGGGTGCCCCAGGGGAATGGGGGGGTGGGGGGGGTGGGGCCGGGTTTTGGGGCGGATCCGGGCGGTTTTGGGGTTCCTGGGTGGGGCCGGGGGAGGGGGTGGGGATGTGGTTTGTGGTTCAACAGAACGGAGGCACCGCCCTGGGGAGGGGGCGAGGCCATAAAGGCGCCCCCAGACCCCCCCCCAAAACTCCCCCCAGATTCATCCCAAAACCCCCCCTGGCACCCCAAATTCACCCGGGACCCCCCAAAAATGCAACAAACACCAAATTTCTGTCGTTTCTTGTGGTTTTTTTGCTTAATTTAATTTATCTTAATTCTATTTTTAATTCGTTTTTTGGCTGGGACCCCACAATTTACCCCCCTCCCCCGTGATGCCGCAGAGCCCCCACCCCAAAATCCCGCAGAACGGGGGAGACCCCCACCCCAAAATTAAATTACAACAACCAAAGGAGCCCCAAAACTGCCCCAAAACTGCCCCAAATTGCCCCAAAACTGCCCCAAACCTGCCCCAAACTGCCCCAAAACTGCCCCAAACTTGCCCCAAAACTGCCCCAAATTGACCCAAAACTGCCCCAAACTGCCCCAAAACTGCCCCAAACTTGCCCCAAATCGCCACAAAGCTGCCTCAAAACCGCCCCAAATTTTGGGGGGTCCCCTGAACCCCCCCCAGGGAATATTTGGGGGCGCAAGGTGAGAACTGGGGGGGGTCCCAGGTGGTCGGGGCAGTTGGGGACCCCCCCCCAATTATTATTTGGGGGGGCTGAAGGCACAAGGTGGGGTCGAGGGAGGGATTCGCGTTTTGGGGGTTCCCCACATTTCCCGGGGGTGTTTTGGGGTGAATTTGGGGCATTTTGGGTGCGGGATTCGGGGAGGATTCCCCACAATTCCCGGGGGTGTTTTGGGGTGAATTTGGGGCATTTTGGGTGCAGGATTCAGGGGGGGTTCCCCACATTTCCCGGGGGTGTTTTGGGGTGAATTTGGGGCATTTTGGGTGCGGGATTCGGGGAGGAATTTCAAGGGGGTCCCAGGGGGGTTCCAAAGGGGGGTTCCAGGGGGGGGTCCCCGTTATTCCCGGGGCTGCTTTGGGGTGAATTTGGAGGATTTCAGGGGGATTCCAAGGTGGGTGTTGCCCACAATTCCCGGGGTGAATTTGGGGCGTTTTGGGGTGCGATATTCAGGGCGGAATTTCAAGGGGGTTCCCGGGGGGGGGGGGGGGGGGTTCCCGGGGGGGGGGTCCCCGTTATTCCCGGGGGTCGTCGGGCGCGGGGATGCGCTGCCGGCTGGGCTCGCAGCCCCAGATCTCCCGCGCGTACTGAGCGATCGTTCGGTCGCTCGAGAATTTCCCCGCGGCCGCCACGTTCCGGATCACGGTCCGGGTCCACTCCCGCTGGTTCTGGGGGGTCCCGGGGGGGAAAATCAGGGCGGGGGGACCCCCAAAAACACCCCCAGACAACCCCAGACCCCCAAAAACACCCCCAGACCCCCAAAAACACCCCCAGACATCCCCAGACCCCCAAAAACACCCCCAGACCCCCAAAAACACCCCCAGACAACCCCAGACCCCCAAAAACACCCCCAGACCCCCCAAAACAGCCCCAGACCCCCAAAAACACCCCCAGACAACCCCAGACCCCCAAAAACACCCCCAGACCCCCCAAAACACCCCCAGACATCCCCAGATCCCCAAAAAACACCCCCAGACCCCCAAAACACCCCCAGACCACCCAAAAGCACCCCCAGACGCCCCAAAACCACCCCCAGACCCTCCCTTGTGTGTCCCCATGGGGGTTTTGGGGTCCTCCCGTTTGTTCTCAGACCCCTCCCCGAATATTTGGGGACCCCCCCCCCCCCGTTTCCTCCCCATGGGGTTTTGGGGACACCCCCCCCCCCGGGATCTCTTTTGGGTTTAGAGACCCCTCCCCCAACCCCTCTGTGCCCCCTCAGGGGTTTTGGGGGACCCCCCCCAAATCTCACCGGGGTTTTGGGGAGGGGTCCCGTTGGGTGTTGTAATTTTGGGGGGTCCCTTTTGGGGGGGGTCTCGTTTTGGGGGGTGTCCCTTTTGGGGGGTGCCCCTTTGGGGGGTCACTTCGGGGGTGTTTTTTGGGGGGGGATCGATTTTGGGGAGGGGTCCCCACCTTGTAGAGGGCGCTGACTTTCTCCTGGCACTTCACGTACGCCTCGTAATCCGCGAACACCTTAAACCTGAGCGGGGGGGAAACGGTGTCCGTGACCCCTCCCCTATCGCGATATAAACCCCGACATCCCCCATCAAACCCAATCCCCCCTGCCCAGGTGTCCATGACCCCCCTCCTATCGCGATATAAACCCCGATATCGCCCATCAAACCCCCCCTGCCCAGGTGTCCGTGACCCTCCCCTATCGCGATACAAACCCCGACATCCCCCATCAAACCCCCCCTGTCCAGGTGTCTGTGACCCCCCCTCCTATCGCGATATAAACCCCGATATCGCCCATCAAACCCCCCCTGCCCAGGTGTCCATGAGCCCCCTCCTATTGCAATATAAACCCCGATATCCCCCATCAAACCAAACCCCCCCTGTCCAGGTGTCTGTGACCCCCCTCCTATCGCGATACAAACCCCGATATCGCCCATCAAACCCAATCCCCCCTTCCCTGGTGCCGCCCCCGCCCCTATCGCGATTCCCGGGCCCCGCGGGGCTCCTGTCGCGACCTGTCGTGGTTCATCAGCATGTTGACGATGTCGCGGAACAGGTCGGGCTGCCGGGGGCTGAAGAAGCCGGAGCTGAGCTGGTCCACGGCCTGGCGGAGCTCGGGCAGGCGGTCGTAGTACTCCTGGGCCCGGTACCTGGGGGATTTGGGGTGACTTTGGGGGGTCTTGGGGGGTTTCGGGGGGTTTTGGAGGGATTTTGGTAAGGTCCTGGGGGGTTATGAGGAAGTTTGGGGGGTCTTTGGGGAGGTTTTGGGGGGGTCTTGGGGGGTTATGAGGGAATTTTGGGGGATTTGGGGGGTTTGGGGAAGTTCAGGGAGGTTTGGGGAGGTTTTGGGGGGTTTGGGGGTTTATGGGGAGATTTTTGGGGAGATTTTGAGGGATCTTGTGGGGGGGTTTTAGGGGTTCAGGGGGTCTCCCCCAAATGCTCTGGACTTCCCTCCCTGCTCAGCTTTGTGCCCATGGGGGTATCTGGGGGTCCTGAGTGACCAGAGGGGTGGTCAGTGTGTGCCACGGGGTGGTCACTCTGTGCAGTGGTCACTCTGTGCCACGGGGTGGTCGGTGGGTCACAATGGGGTGGTCACTCTGCACTGGTCACTATGTGGTGGTCACTGAGTGCCATGGGGTGGTCAGCGGGTCACCATGGGGTGGTCACCCTGGGGACACTGGTCACTCTGTGCACTGGTCACTGCTGCAGTCACTCTGTGCCATGGTCACTGCACTGGTCACTGTGCTGTGGTCACTGCACTGGTCACTCTGCACTGGTCACTCTGGGGGCACAGGGTGGTCACTCTGCAGTGGTCACTCTGTGCAGTGGTCACTCTGTGCCATGGGTTGGTCGCTGAGTGCCATGGGTTGGTCACTCTGCACTGGTCACTCTGTGCAGTGGTCAGTCTGTGTGCACTGGTCACTCCGGGGACACTGCTCACTGCACTGGTCACTCTGTGCCATGGTCACTGCAGTGGTCACTCTGGGGACACTGGTCACTGCACTGGTCACTCTGCACTGGTCACTCTGGGGACACTGGTCACTGCACTGGTCACTCTGTGCCATGGTCACTGCAGTGGTCACTCTGGGGACACTGGTCACTGCACTGGTCACTCTGCACTGGTCACTCTGGGGACACTGCTCACTGCACTGGTCACTCTGTGCCATGGTCACTGCAGTGGTCACTCTGGTCCCACATCACTGGTCACTCTGTGGTCACTCTGGGGTGGTCAGTGGGTCACTCCGGTCACCCCCCAGCCCTCACCCTCTCCTGTCCAGCGCCTCCACGTCGGGCACCCTGAGGACACTGGTCACTGCACTGGTCACTCTGCGGTCACTCTGTGGTCACTCTGTGGTCACTCCGGTCACCACCCAGCCCCTCACCCCTTCCTGTCCAGCGCCTCCACGTCGGGCACCCTCATGCCGAAGATGAACAGGTTCTGCTCTCCGGCCTCCTCGGCCATCTCCACGTTGGCGCCGTCCATGGTGCCGATGGTCAGCGCCCCGTTCAGCATGAACTTCATGTTCCCGGTGCCCGAGGCCTCCGTGCCCGCCGTGGAGATCTGCTCCGACAGGTCGGCGGCCGGGATCACTGCGGGGTGATATCGGGGTGATATCGGGGTGATATCGGGGTGATATCGGGTTATATCGGGGGGATATCGGGTTATATTGGGGGGTATCGGGGTGATAACAGGGGATATTGGGGTGATATCGGGGTATATTGGAGATCTGCTCCGACAGGTCGGCGGCCGGGATCACTGCGGGGGGGATCGGGGTGATATCGGGGGGTATCGCGGTGTATTGGGGGGTATCGCGGTGATATCGGGTTATATCGGGGGATATCGGGGTGATATCAGGTTATAATGGGGGATATCGGGGTGATATCAGGGTGATATTGGGTTATATCGGGGGATATCGGGGTGATATCAGGTTATAACGGGGTGTATCGGAGGATATCGGGGTGATATCGGGTTATATCGGGGTGATATCGGGTTATATCGGGGGGTATCGGGGTGATAACAGGGGATATTGGGGTGATATCGGGGTGTATTGGAGATCTGCTCCGACAGGTCCACGGCGGGATCACTGCAGGGGATATTGGGGTGTTTTGGGGTGATATCGGGGGATATCGGGGTGATATTGGGGGTTATTGGGGTGTATTGGAGATTTGCTCCGATAGGTCCACGGCCGAGATCACTGCAGGGGATATCGGGGGATATCGGGGTGTTTTGGGGTGATATCGGGGGATATCGGGGTGATATTGGGTGATATTGGGGTGATATCAGGGTGTATTGGAGATCTGCTCCAACAGGTCCGCGGCCGGGATCACTGCGGGGGATATCGGGGTGATATCGGGTTATATCAGGGGGGTATTGGGGTGATATCAGGGAATATTGGGGGGTATTGGGGGTGGTATCAGGGATATCGGGGGTATTGGGGTTATATTGGGGGATATCAGGGTGATATTTGGGTTATATCGGGGAATATTGGGGTGATAGTAGGGGATATCGGGGGATATTGGGGTTATATCGGGGGATATTGGGGTGTATTGGGGTTATATTGGGAGAAATCAGGAGATATCAGGGGATATCAGGTGATATCAGGGGTTATATCGGGAGATATCGGGAGATATATATTTGATATTGGGGGATATTGGGGTGATATTGGGGTGATATCAGGGGGGTATCGAGGTTATATCGGGGTGATATCGGGGTGTATTGGGGATTATTGGGGTGATATTGAGAGACATCAGGGGATATTGGGGTTATATTGGAGGATTTTGGGGTGTATCAGGGTTATATTGGGGGATATCGGGGTGTATTGGGGTGATATTGGGGTGTATCGGGGGTCATTGGGGTGACATCAGGTGACAATCGGGATATTTGGTGACACTGAAGTGATACCGGGGGATACAGGGGATCCTGCAGGGGGGATTGGGGATTTTGGGGTGATTTCAGGGCTTTTTGGGTTGGTTCAGGGAGGTTTTTGGGGTGATTCAGGGAGGTTTTTGGGGTGATTTTGGGGTTATTTTGGGGTGCTCACCCTTCTCAGCCAGCGACACCCTGTAATTCTCCAGGAACAGCACCCGCGGAGGGGTTGAGGATCTTGGGGTGGGTTCAGGGCTTTCAGGGCAGGTTCATTGAGGTTTTTGGGGTTCAGGGCAGGTTTTTGGGGTGATTTTGGGGGGATTTGGGGTGTTTTTGGGGTGCTCACCCTTCTCGGCCAGCGACACCCGGTAATTCTCCAGGAACAGCACCCTCAGCCGGTCGCCCACGGCCGGGTCCTGGTTGACCACGTCCCCGATGGCCGTCACCAGCCTGATGATCATCTTGGCCATGTGGTACCCGGGGGCGGCCTGGGGGGCACCCCAAAAACCCTCAGTGACCCCAAAAACCTTCAGGGACCCCCCACACACACACAGAGAGCTCTGGCACACACCAGGAACCCCAAAACCCCAAACCCAAATGGAGCCCCTCAAATTCCCACTCTGAGCACAAGTGGAGCCCCTGAAACCCAAAAAAGCACCCAAATCCTCAAAATCCCAAAACTCAAAAAACCCAAAATCCCTAAAATCTCAAAATCCCAAAACTCAAAATCCTCAAGATCCCCAAATCCCACAAATCTTAAAACACCCAAAACCCCAACTCCCAAAACTCCAATAACCACAAAATCCTAAAACCCCAAAACCCCCAAATCCCCAAAACTCCACAATAACCCCCAAATCCCAAAAATTAAAAAAAAAAAACAACTAAATCCCCAAAACCCCCAAAACACCAAAATCCCTCAAATCCCAAAATTCAAAAATCCCAAAACCCCAATATCCCAGAAATCTTAAAACCCCCAAACCCCAAACTCCCAAAACTCCAATAACTGCAAAATACTAAAACCCCAACCTCCAAAACCCCAAACCCCCAAAATCCAAACGCCCAAAACCCCAAAACCACCAAATTCCCAAAAACCCCAAATCCAAAAACCCCAAAATTCCAAAATCCCAAAACTCCAAACCCCAAAACCCCAAAAAAACCCCAAAATTCCAAAATCCCAAAACCCTAAAGACCCCAAATCCCCCTGACCTTGCCCCCGATCATGATGGTTCGGGGCACGAAAGGTTTCCCGGGGTCCTTCTTGATCCCTAAAATTGGGGGGAGACCCCAAAATGGGGGGGCCACAAGTCAAGGGAGACCCCCCAAAATTGGGGAGGGGTCCCCGAGGGGTTCGGGGGAAATTTGGGGGAGTCCCAGGGGGATTTGGGGGGCGGCCCAGAAGGATTTGAGGGGGTCCCAGGAGGATTTTGGGGGTACCAGAAGGATTTGGGGGATTTTAGGGGGGGTCCCAGAAGGATTTTTGAGTCCCGGGGGGATTTGGGGATTTTTGGGGGGGTCCCAGTGTGGGTTTTCTTGGGGGAGTTGGGGGATTTTGGGGGTTTAGGGGATTTTGGGGAGTCCCAGAGTGATCCGGGAATTTTGGGGAGGTCCCAGAAGGATTTTTGAGGGGTCCCAGGGGTTTAGGGGAATTTTGGGGGGGTCCCAGGGGGATTTGGGGAATTTTGGGGGATCCCAGTGCAGTTTTTGGGGGATTTTGGGGGGGATTTGTGGGATTTTGGGGGGGGGGGGGATTTGGGGATTTTTGGGGTTGGGGGATTTCGGGGGCCTCTCCCCAAATGAGGAGGGGTCCGGGGGGGTTTCGGGGACCCCCACTCACGGTTGTATTGGGTGATGAGGTGCAGGAATTTGGGGGTTCTGGGGGGGGTCTCAGCACAGATTCTCTTTGGGATTTGTGGGATTTTTTTGGGGGAATTTTTGGGATTTTTGGGGTTGGGGGATTTCGGGGGGCTCTCCCCAAATGAGGAGGGGTCCCGGGGGGGTTTCGGGGACCCCCACTCACGGTTGTAGGGGGTGATGATGTGCAGGAATTTGGGTGTCCCAGGATGTCCCAGCGCAGGTTCTTGGGTGGATTTGGGGGAATTTTTTGGGGGAATTTTTGGGATTTTTGGGGTTGGGGGATTTCGGGGGGCTCTCCCCAAATGAGGAGGGGGCCGGGGGGGTTTCGGGGACCCCCACTCACGGTTGTAGAGGGTGATGATGTGCAGGCAGTTGAGCAGCTGCCGCTTGTACTCGTGGATCCGCTTCACCTGCACGTCGAAGAGCGAGGCCGGGTTCACCCTCACGCCCGACATCTTCTCCAGGTACGCCGCGAACTTCACCTTGTTCTCCTGCAATTCGGGGAGGGGGCAAACAGGGGCTGGGGGCGCGGCCGGGACCCCCAGAGCCCCCCCAAAATTCCCCCCAAAGTGGGTCCGGACCCCCCGAATTCCCCAAATTCCCCCCAGGTGGTTCCAGCTGAACCCCCCACACCTGGTCCAGGTGTGCCCTGGATCACCTGAGATGGGGAGGGGCTGATGAGACCCCCCCAGTGCCCCTTGGGACCCCTCCCCAGCCCTCGAGGACCCCCTCCCAAACCCCCTGGGACCCCCAGAGTCCCCCAAAATCCCCCCCAAAGTGAGTCCAGCCCCCCCAAATTCCCCCCAAGTGGTTCCAGCTGAACGGTCCAGGTGTGCCCTGGATCACCTGAGATGGGGAGGGGCTGCTGAGATCCCTTGGGACCCCTCCCCGTCCTTTTGAGACCCCCCCCCCAGCCCCCCCGGGACCCCCAGAACCCCCCCAAAATTCCCCCAAAGTGGGTCCGGAGCCCCCAAATTTCCCCTTGAGCAGCACCGGCTGCGCCCCCCACACCTGGTCCAGGTGTGCCCTGGTTCACCTGAGAGGGGCAGGGGCTGCCGACACCCTCCCATAGCCCCTTGGGACCCCTCCCCATCCTTTTGGGACCCCTCCCCATCCTTTTGGGACCTCCCCCAGCCCCCTGGGACCCCCAAATCCCCCCCAAAATCCCCCCCATGAGCAGCTCCAGCTGCACCCCCCACACCTGGTCCAGGTGTGCCCTGGATCACCTGAGATGGGGAGGGGCTGCTGAGACCCCCCCAGAGCCTCTTGGGACCCCTCCCCATCCTTTTGGGACCCCCCGGGACCCCTCCCCAGCCCCCCGTACCTGTTTGACGTTGGCCACGTCCCGGATGAAGCTCTCGTCGTCCACAAAGTCGCGGAGCCGCTGCAGCTGGTCCAGGTCGGACACGAAATCCTCCCCGATGCGCTGGGGAGGGAGAACCAGGTGAGATCCAGGTGATTCCAGTCCATCCCAGTTTGTCCCAGTCCGTCCCAGTCCATCCCAGTTTGTCCAAGGTGAGCCCCAGTCCATCCCAGTTTGTCCCAGTCCGTCCCAGTTTGTCCAAGGTGAGCCCCAGTCCATCCCAGTCTGTCCCAGGTTGTCCCAGGTGATCCCAGTCTGTCCCAGTCCCTCCCAGGTGAGCCCCAGTCTATTCCAGTCTCTCCCACTCTGTCCCACTCAGTTCCAGCCCATCCCAGCCCATCCCAGTCCCTCACAGTTTGTCCAAAGTGAGCCCCAGTCCGTCCCAGTCTGTTCCAGGTGAGCCCAGGTGATCCTATGTGATCCCAGTCCATCCCATTCCCCTCCCAGTCCCTCCCAGTCCATCCCAGTTCCCCCCAGTCCATCCCAGTCCATCCCAGCCCATCCCATTCCCATCCCAGTCCCTCCCAGTGCTCCCAGTCCCCCCCAGTCCATCCCAGTCCCTCCCAGTCCCTCCCATTCCCCTCCCAGTCCATCCCAGTCCCCCCCAGTCCCCCCAGTCCCCCCCACCTGCGCGATGACCTCGGCCAGCCCGGGGTTGCACATCACCAGCCAGCGCCTCGGGGTGATGCCGTTGGTTTTGTTCTGGAACTTGTGCGGCTCCAGCTCGTAGAAATCCTTAAACCTGGGGGACACGGGGACAATGGGGACACTGGGGGACACGGGGACATGGAGGGGACACCTGGGGGACAATGGGGACACTGGGGGGACACGGGGACATGGAGGGGACGCCTGGGGGACACGGGGACAATGGGGACACTGAGGGGACACAGGGACATGGAGGGGACGCCTGGGGAAATGGGGGGACACTGGGGCATACAGGAATACCCAGGGACGGGGACACGGGGACACCAGGGGGACATGGGGATATGGGGACATCGAGGGGACATGGGGACAGTGGGGGGACACAGAAACACGGGGACACGGGGCATGGGTACATCGAGGTTTTGGGGTGTCCGTACACGCTGTCCTTGAGGATCTGCGAGTGGATCTCAGGTTTGGGGATATTTAGGGTGATTTGGGGGGTTTTGGGGGTCCGTACACGCTGTCCTTGAGGATCTGCGAGTGGATCTCAGGTTTGGGGATATTTGGGGTGATTTGGGGGGTTTTGGGGTGTCCGTACACGCTGTCCTTGAGGATCTGCGAGTGGATCTCGGCCACGCCGTTGACGGCGTGCGCGCCCACGATGCACAGGTGCGCCATGTTGATGCGCTTCACCGCGCCCTCCTCCACCAGCGACATCCGGCGGAGCCGCTCCAGGTCCCCCGGGAACTGGGCGTACACGCGCTGGGGGGGCGGGGGGACAGCGCTGAGACCCCTGGGATCCCCACTGGGGACAGCCCTGAGACCCCTGGGACCCCCATCGGGGACGTCGGGACCCCCGAGATCCCCCCCACCAAGGGACAGCACTGAGACCCCCCAGGGACACCCCTGAGACCCCCAATAGGGACATGGGGACCCCTGAGACCCCCATTGGGGACACCCCTGAGACCCCCCCAGGAACAGCCCTGAGACCCCCGAGATCCCCCCCAGGGACAGCACTGAGACCCCCACTGGGGACATCCCTGAGACCCCCGTTGGGGACATTGGAACCCCCGAGACCCCCATCGGGAACATGGGGACCCCTGGGACCCCCCATCAGGGACATTGGAACCCCCGAGACCCCCATCGGACACAGCCCTGAGACCCCCACTGGGGACATCGGGAAACCCTGGGAGCCCCCCTAGAGACAGCCCTGAGACCCCCCAGGAACAGCCCTGAGACCCCCCTGGGGAGAGCCATGAGACCCCCATCAGGGAAATTGGGACCCCTGGGACCCCAGCTCAGGGACATTGGGGACCCCCGAGATCCCCCCCACCAAGGGACAGCCCCGAGACCCCCGGGCCCATGCGTGGGACATTGGGACACCCCTTGAGACCCCCCCTCAGGGACATTGGGACAGCCCTGAGACCCCTCCCAAGGACATCGGAACCCCCTGGGACCCACCCCTTGGGGAACAGCCCTGAGACCCCACTGGGGACATTGGGACCCTGGGACCCGCCGTGGGACACCCCTGAAACCCCTCCTCAGGGACATCAGGACCCCCTGAGACCCCCCCAGGAACAACTCCCAAGGACATTGGGACCCCTGAGACTCCTCAGGGACAACTCCAAGGACACCAAATTCCCAAAGACCCCCCAGAGATCCCCTCCAGGAACATCTCAGGGACACCCCCAGGGACACTGGACCCCCAGAGACCCCCTAGGGACACCACAGTGACCCCCCCCCAATGTCACCCCCAGGAACACAAGACCCCCTAGAGACGCCCTGAGACCCCTCCAATGCCACCCCCAGTACCACCACAGCGTCCCCAGACCCCCAGAAACCCCCCTGAGACCCCCAAAAATCACCCAGCTGGAGTGGGGGGAGGGAGGGGGGGGGCACAGACTATTGGGAGACCCCCCCTCAATTCCCCCTCAACTCACCCCCAAACCGGGCAGGAATTTCCCCCCATGTTGCCCCCAATGTCACCCCCAACACCCCCCAACCTCCCCACACCCTCTGTACCCCCAAACCCCGAGGTTCCCCCAGCCCTGAGGACCCCCGGGACCCCCCCCGTTTTGCCCCCTCCCCAATCTCACATCGAGGAAGCGCTGGTTGATCTCGTAGATGAGCTGCAGGTGCCGCGGCAGCAGCGACTCCAGCAGGTGAACGGGCCAGCGCTCCAGCGCCTCGGGCAGCACCGTGTGGTTGGTGTAGGCGCAGGTGCGCACCGTGATGTCCCACGCCTGCCATGGGGGGGATTTAAAGGGTTAAAATCAGGATTTCAGTGTTAGATGTGATGATTGTTTAATAATTAAGTGGAATTATTGTTTATTTGTAGGAAGAATGTTGTTCCTATAGGCGCAGGTGCGCACCGTGATGTCCCACGCCTGCCATGGGGGGGATTTAAAGGGTTAAAATCATGATTTCAGTGTTAGATGTGATGATTGTTTAGTAATTAAATATAATTATTGTTTATTTGTAGGAAGAATGTGGTTCCTATAGGCGCAGGTGCGCACCGTGATGTCCCACGCCTGCCATGGGGGGGATTTAAAGGGTTAAAATCATGATTTCAGTGTTAGATGTGATGATTGTTTAGTAATTAAATCAATTGTTTAATTGTAGGAGCAATGTGGTTCCTATAGGCGCAGGTGCGCACCGTGATGTCCCACGCCTGCCATGGGGGGGATTTAAAGGGTTAAAATCATGATTTCAGTGTTAGATGTGATGATTGTTTAGTAATTAAATCAATTGTTTAATTGTAGGAGCAATGTGGTTCCTATAGGCGCAGGTGCGCACCGTGATGTCCCACGCCTGGGATGGGGGATTTAAAGGGTTAAAATCATGATTTCAGTGTTAGATGTGATGATTGTTTAGTAATTAAATATAATTATTGTTTATTTGTAGGAAGAATGTGGTTCCTATAGGCGCGGGTGCACACCGTGATGTCCCACGCCTGCCATTGGGGGGATTTAAAGGGTTAAAATCAATTTATCAGTGTTGGATGTGATGATTGTTTACTAATTAAATAGAATTAATGTTTAATAGAGGGAAGAATCATGAGAAACTGTGTTGGAAGTTTGAGGGGTCCCAGGAAGGTTTTGGGGTCCCAGGGGGAGGTTTTGGGGTCCAAGAAAGCGTTTGGGTTCCCAGGAAGGTTTTGGTGTCCCCAGGAAGGTTTTGGGGTCTGGGGGCAGTTTTGGGGTCTGGGGGCAGTTTTGGGGTCCCCAGGAAGGTTTTGGGGTCCCCGGGGGATGTTTTGTTTGGGGGTCCCAGCGCCCACCTGGTCCCACCCCAGGCGCTCCTCGTCCAGCAGGATCCGCATCAGCTCGGGGATGGCCAGCGAGGGGTGGGTGTCGTTCAGCTGGATCGCCACCTGCACGGCCGGGAAGGGGTTAAATCGGGGGGAATTTGGGGGTCCCACAGGGGTTTCTGGGGGGTCCCCGCGGCGTTTCGGGGCTCACCTTGTCGGGGAAGCTCTCGAAGGATTTGCGCACGGGGTCGCGGCTGCCGAACTTGGCGGATTTGAAGCGGCGCACGATGTCGTGGAGCGTGGCGGCCACCACGAAATATTCCTGCTTCAGCCGCAGCTCCTTGCCCTCGAAAAACTGGGGGTGTCCCCTCTCCGTGAGACCCCGAAACAGCCCCCAAATCCCCTCGTGAGACCCCAAAACAGCACCCAAAACTCCCTGTGAGACCCCAAAACAGCCCCTCAAACCCTTCCTGCTTCAGCCGCAGCTCCTTGCCCTCGAAAAACTGGGGGTGCACCCATGTGAGACCCCAAAACAGCATCCCAAAACCCCCTGTGAGACCCCGAAATAGCCCCCCAAAACCCCTTGTGAGACCCTGAAATAGCACCCCCAAAACAGCCCCCCAAACCTTTCCTGCTTCAGCCGCAGCTCCTTGCCCTTGAAAAACCGGGGGTGTCCCCATGTGAGACCCCGAAACAGCCCCCCAAATCCCCTGTGAGACCCCGAAACAGCCCCCCAAAACCCTTTGTCAGACCACAAAATAGCACCCCCAAATCCCCTCATGAGACCCCAAAACAGGACCCCCAAACCCCCTCAAAAAACTGGGAGAGCACCCATGTGAGACCCCAGAACAGCCCCCAAAATCTCCCTCGAAAAACTGGGAGTGCGCTGCCGTGAGACCCCGAAATAGCACCCCCGAACCTCCTCAGAAAACTGGGGGTGCCCCCATGTGAGACCCCGAAATAGCACCCCAAAACCCCCTGGAGAAAATGGGGGTGTCCCCATGTGAGACCCCGAAATAGCACCCCAAACCCCCTCGAGAAACTGAGGGTATCCAGGACCCTCCACGTTATTTTTGGGGTATTTTTGGGTTTTTTTGATGTTCTCAGCCAGATTTGGGGGTGCCCCTGCTCCCCTGGGGTTCCCAGCGCCCCAAATCCCCTCAGGACCCCCCAAAGCCCCCCAGGACCCCTCAGGACCCCCCAATTTCTCACGTTATCATTGGGGTACAGCACTCTGGAGATGTTCTCGGCCAGGTTTGGGGGGTCCCAGCGCCCCCAAACCCCCCCAAACTCCCCCTGGACCCCCCCAGACTCCCCCAGGACCCCCCAAGATCCCCCAGACCCCTCAGGACCCCCCAATTTCTCACGTTGTCATTGGGGTACAGCACTCGGGAGATGTTCTCGGCCAGGTTTCGGTCCAGCACGGCCTGGACGTACCCCCCGACATTGACTGGGGGGGACAGAGGAGGTCAGGGGGGGATTTTGGGGTTCAGGGGGGGATTTTGGGGTTCAAGGGTAGATTTTGGGGTTTAGGGGTGGAAATTTGGGGTTCAGGGGTGGATTCGGGTTGGATTTTGGGGGTTGGGGGTGGGTTTGGGGTTTGGGGGAGGAACTGGGGGTGGATTTGGGGTTCAGGGCTGGATTTTGGGGTTCAGGGGTGGATTTGGGGGTTTGAGGTAGATTTGGCATTCAGGATGGATTTGGGGTTCAGGACTGGATTTTGGGGTTCAGGGGTGGATTTGGGGGTTTGAGGTAGATTTGGCATTCAGGATGGATTTTGGGTTCCGGGGGTGGATTTTGGGGTTCAGGGGTAGATTTAGCATTCAGGGATGGATTTTGGGGTGGATTTGGGGGTTCAGGGGCGGATTTTGGGGTGCCGGGGGTTGATTTGGGGTTGGATTTTGGGGTTCAGGGATGGATTTAGGGGCGGGTTTGGGGTGCTGGGGTGGGTTTGTGGTTGGATTTTGGCATTCAGAGTAGATTTTGGGTTGGATTTTGGGGTTCAGGGATGGATTTTGGGGTGGATTTGGGGTTGGATTTTGGGGTTTGGGGTTGGATTTTGGGGTTCAGGGATGGATTTTGGGGCAGGTTTGGGGGGATTTGGGGTGCCAGGGGTCGATTTGGGGTTGGATTTTGGCATTCGGGGATGGATTTTGGGTTGGATTTTGGGGTTTGGGGTTGGATTTTGGGGTTCAGGGATGGATTTTGGGGTGGATTTGGGGTTGGATTTTGGGGTGGATTTTGGGGTTCAGGGATGGATTTTGGGGCAGGTTTGGGGTTTGGGGGGATTTGGGGTGCCAGGGGTTGATTTGGGTTGGATTTTGGCATTCAGGGATGGATTTTAGGTTGGATTTTGGGGTTTGGGGTTGGATTTTGGGGTTCAGGGATGGATTTTGGGGTGGATTTTGGGGTGCTGGGGTGGGTTTGTGGTTGGATTTTGGCATTAAGAGTAGATTTTGGGATGGATTTTGGGGTTCAGGGATGGATTTTGGGGTGGATTTGGGGTTGGATTTTGGGGGTTGGGGTTGGATTTTGGGGTTCAGGGATGGATTTTGGGGCAGGTTTGGGGTTTGGGGGGATTTGGGGTGCCAGGGGTCGATTTGGGGTTGGATTTTGGCATTCAGGGATGGATTTTGGGTTGGATTTTGGGGTTTGGGGTTGGATTTTGGGGTTCAGGGATGGATTTTGGGGAGGGGGCACTCACAGTCCTTGAGGTTGAAGTCGTTGGGGGCGCGCGCTGACCACAGGCGCAGCGTGTTCACCGTGTTGTTGCGGTACCCGGGCACAGGTGTGTCATAGGGCAGGGCCAGCACCACCTGCGGGTGACACACGCGTGTGCAAGGGGCACCCCCTGAATGCCCAGAGCCCCCCCGAGCTGCAGCACGTCCTCACCTGGGCTCAGGTGTGCGCAGGGTGTGACACCTGGTGACATCTGTGTGACACCTGTGCCCCATGTGTGCCCTCACCCACGTGCCCAGCCGTGCCTCAGGTGTGCCCAGCCGTGCCCCAGGTGTGCCCAGGCGTGCCCCAGGTGTGCCCAGCCATGCCCAGGTGCCCCCAGGTGTGCCCTCACCTGCGTGTCCACCCACCGGGCGCCCTCGGGCCCGTGCCCCCCATGCCCAGGTGTGCCCCAGGTGTGCCGCATGTGTGCCCTCACCTGCGTGTCCAGGTTGCTCCCTCATGCCCAGCTGTGCCCAGGTGTGCCCTCACCTGTATATCCACCCACCAGGCCCCCTCAGGCCCGTGCCCCCCATGCCCAGGCGTGCCCAGGCGTGCCCAGGCGTGTCCCAGGTGTGCCCTCCATGCCCAGGTGTGCCAGGTGTACCCAGGGGTGTGCCAGGTGTGCCCAAGGGTGTGCCCAGGTGTACCCAGGTGTATCCCAGGTGTGCCCAGGGGTGTGCCAGGTGTGCCCAAGGGTGTGCCCAGGTGTACCCAGGTGTGCCCAGGGGTGTGCCAGGTGTGCCCAAGGGTGTGCCCAGGTGTACCCAGGTGTATCCCAGGTGTGCCCCCCATGCCCAGGTGTGCCCAGGGGTGTGCCCAGGTGTGCCCAGGTGTATCCCAGGTGTGCCCTCACCTGCGTGTCCACCCACCGCGCCCCCTCGGGCCCGTGCTCCACGCGCCCGTAGAAGCGCACCGGGATCGTGTACTCGGGCCGCGCCTTCTCCCAGGGGTTCCCGTAGCGCAGCCAATCATCGGCCTCCTCCACCTGGGGGCGGGGCACACCTGAGACCCCTCCCCAAAATCCCCAGAATCCCCAAAACCCCAAAATCCACACAGAGACCCCTCCCCAAGTCCCACCTCCTCCAAACCCACCCAGAGAACCCCCCAAAACCCCAAAATCCAAACAGGGACCCCAAAATCCACACAGAGACCCCTCCCCACCTCAAACATCCACACAGAGACCCCTCCCCAAGCCCCACCTCCTCAAAACCCACCCAGAGAACCCCCCCAAAACCCACCCAGAGACCCCTCCCAACCCCAAAACCCACCCCAAAACCTATCCTGAGACCCCTCCCCATCCCAAAACCCACTCAGAGACCCTCCCGAAAACCCCGAAACCCACACTGAGTCCCCCAAAGCCACCCGGAGACCCCTCCCCACCCTGAAACCCACCCAGAGACCCCTCCCCACACCTGCCCCGCCCCCAGGACCCCCCGCACCTGCCACCCCCCCGCGATGCGCTGGTTGAAGATGCCGAACTCGTAGCGGATCCCGTAACCGTAGGCGGCGAGACCCAGGGTGGCCATGGAGTCCAGGAAACACGCTGGGGACACGGGGACATGGGGACATTGGGGACAGTCAGGGACATTGGGGGCAGTGGGGACATTGGGGACAGTGGGGACAGTGGGGGCAGTGGGGACATTGGGGACAGTGGGGACATTGGGGACAGTCAGGGACATTGGGGACAGTGGGGACATTGGGGACAGTGGGGACATTGGGGACAGTGGGGACCCAGGGTGGCCATGGAGTCCAGGAAACACGCTGGGGACATGGGGACAGTGGGGACATTGGGGACAGTCAGGGACATTGGGGGCAGTGGGGACATTGGGGACAGTGGGGGCAGTGGGGACATTGGGGACACCATCAGGGACATTGGGGACAGTCAGGGACATTGGTGACTGTGGGAACCCAGCGTGGCCATGGAGTCCAGGAAACACGCTGGGGACATTGGGGACACTGGGGACGCAGGGACAGGGTCAGGGACACTGGGGACACAGTCAGGGACATTGGAGACACAGGGACAGGGGCTGGGGACATGGGCACAGGGGTTGGGAACATTGGGGACAGTGGGGACACTGGGGGGCCATGGAGTTCAGGAAACACGCTGGGGACATGGGGACAGGGGGACACAGTCAGGGACACTGGGGAGATGGGGACAGGGGTTGGGGACATTGGGGACGCAAGGACAGGGTCAGGGACACTGGGGACAGGGTCAAGGACAGGGTCAGGGACCCGGGGACACAGGGACAGGGGCTGGGGACATGGGGGACACGGGACACTGGGGTGACATGGGGACAGTTGGGGCACACAGGGGACACTGAGGGGACAGTGGGGGTCAGCGACACTGGGAGGACACTGGGGACATCGGGGTGGTACAGGGACACTGGGGGGACACTGGAGTGACACTGGGGACACTGGGGGGACACAGCGGGGCCCATGGAGGACAGCAAACACGCTTGGGGACAGACAGGGAGATGCCACCGGGGACATTGGGGACACCATGGAGACATGGGAGCGGGGGGGGGGACAGGAGCGTCCCGGGGGGATCCCGGTGTGACCGGGAGTGGGACACGGGGGGACAATCCTGGGGACAATCGGAGACATTCCGGGGATCGGGGACAACACCGGGGACATTGTGGGGTCCCCCCCGGCCCCTTGGGGACCCCCCCGCACCTGCCAGCCGCCCCAGGCCGCCATTGCCCAGCCCCGCGTCCTCCTCGATCTCCTGCAGCTCCTCCATGTCCAGCCCGAGCTGGCGACGGCGACAACACAGCAGCGGTTGGGAGGGACCCCAAAACCGAGGGGGACACCCCAAAACCGAGGGGGAAACCCCCAAAACCGAGGGGGACACCCCAAAAAGTCCCCATCCCCCTCCCTCTCCCCGCTGTCCCCTCTGTGTCCCCCCAATCCCCCTCCCCAAATCCCACCACACCCCATGGGGACAGCCCCGCATTGCGGACCCCCACGACCCCTCCCCGGCCCCCCAAAACCGCCCCAGACCCCCCCAAATCCCCCCCACCTGGTAGAGCGCCTCGTCGCAGCCGCTCTGGAGCCCCAAATTCACCATGGTGTTGGTCAGGGTGCGCCCCATGTAGAACTCCAGGGACAGGTAATAGATGCGCTAAAAGGGGGTTCGGGGGGTCAGGGGGGGTCACCGGGGGTCACCGGGGGTCACGGACACCCCCGCGCCCCCCGGGTCCCCCCCCGGCCCCGCCGCCCCCCCGCTATCCGGTGTCGGGATTAAATGGCAGGGCCGGGGCGGCGGGAAAGGTCAGGATAAATTTAACCGGAATGGGGGGGGGGAAAGGAACCCCCCCAGTGCTGAGCCCCCCCGAAATGCACCCCCAGAACCCCCCCAGTGCTGAGCCCCCCCCGAAATGCACCCCCAGAACCCCCCCAGTGCTGAGCCCCCCCAGAACCCCCCAGTGCTGAGCCCCCCCCGAAATGCACCCCCAGAACCCCCCCAGTGCTGAGCCCCCCCCCGAAATGCACCCCCAGAACCCCCCCAGTGCTGAGCCCCCCCCCGAAATGCACCCCCAGAACCCCCCCAGTGCTGAGCCCCCCCCCCGAAATGCACCCCCAGAACCCCCCCAGTGCTGAGCCCCCCCCGAAATGCACCCCCAGAACCCCCCAAGTGCTGAGCCCCCCCCCGAAATGCACCCCCAGAACCCCCCCAGTGCTGAGCCCCCCCCGAAATGCACCCCCAGAACCCCCCAAGTGCTGAGCCCCCCCCCGAAATGCACCCCCAAAATCTCCCCTTCCCAGTCCTGATCTCCCCCAAACTTGCACCCCCAGGACACCCCCCCGAAATGCACCCCCAGAACCACCCCTCCCAGTCCTGATTCCCCCCAAAATGTACCCCCAAAATGCCCCCCCAAACTTGCACCCCCAAAATCTCCCCCTCCCAGAGCTGCGACCCCCACAAACCCACAGCCCCCACCCCACCATTCCTGGTGACCCCCCTAAATTAGGGTCGTCACAGTCGCACTGTTGGGCATGGAGCCCCCCAAGATCCCCAAAATCCATCCAGGACCCCCCCCCAGAACCCCCTTTTTCACCACCTTGGGGTCCTTTAGTTATAACTAAAAGGTGCAGAGCCCTGCACTGTTGGGTGTGCAGACCCCAGACCCCTCCAGGACCCCCCAAAACCCCCCCAGGACCCCCCAAACCCCTACCTTGACCTCTTACTCATGGTGGCACTGTTGGTTCTGCAGACCCCAAACCCCTCTAGGACCCCCCAAAAGCCCCCTAGGACCCCCAGGACCTCTCATACCCCCACCTTGGCCTCTTCCTCATCATGGCACTGCAGACCCCAGACCCCTCCAAGACCCCCAAAACTCCCCCAGGACCCCCCAAACCCCCACTTTGGGCTCTTCCTCATGGTGGCACTGTTGGTTTTGCAGCCCCCAGACCCCTCTAGGACCCCCCAAACGCCCACCTTGGGGTCTTTCTCGTAGCAGTACTGCTGTGTGTGCAGACCCCAGACCCATCCAGGACCCCCAAATCCCCCCAGGACCCCCCAAACGCCCACCTTGGGTCTTTCTTGTAGCAGTACTGCTGTGTGTGCAGACCCCAGACCCATCCAGGACCCCCAAACCCCCGCAGGACCCCCCCGAACGCCCACCTTGGGGTCTTTCTCGTAGTAGTACTGCTGCGTCCGCAGCCAGCGCCCACCAGGTGGTCGCGCACGGTGTGTGCCAGGGCCATGTAGTAGTCGCGGGATGTCGCGACATTGCGATCCTTGACGAGGTGAAGTGCAGGTGCCGGTTGAAGTTTTTCTTGAGCTCGCCCACGTTCTCGGGCCCCGCCAGGCCCCGCACGCTGATCTGCCGCCGCCGGTCCGCGTCCGTCAGCCGGTCGCGACATGGCGACACAAATCGGGGTGGGGGTCTCTGGAGAGTCAGGGGGGCTTTAAGGGGTGGGGGGGGATCCGAGGGGTCCGCAGGGATCCGGGCTAGGGGAGATCCAGAGGATCCGGGTTTTGGAGGGGTCCGGACGGCTCCGAATTTTGGGGGGCTCCGATTTTTCGGGGGGGGGGTTCCTAGGGAGCTCTGGATTTGGGGAGGGGTCCTGGGGGATTTCTGGGGGGGCTCCGGGCCGGGGACGGCGGCAGCAGCGGCGCCCCGGCGGCTTTGAGCGCGGGGGTGATTCAATATTAATGAGGGGGCGGGGCCTAAACGAAGCCACGCCTCCACTTCCTCACTCAGGCTATTTAACCGATAATTATTCATAAAGGGGCGGAGCTAAAGGCGGGGAATACTATCCGCTCGTTAAATATTCATGAGGGGGCGGAGCTTGAGCGCCTCCCGGTCCCACAGCGCCCCCTGCAGGCCGCGCCCTTCCGAGCCCCCTCCCCAAACGCGGGGGTCCCTAATGTCCCGATTTGGGGGGGGGGGGGGGGGGGGGGGGGCTGTCGCTGGGTGTGTTCCCCCCCTCAGGGGGGGTCTGTAGGCGCTGCCCCCCCCCCGCGGTAACCCGATCCCCCCCCATGAAGGTCGCGACATTCGCGGCGACCTCGGCGCTGAGTGACGGCCGCAGGGGGTGGGGGTGGGGCGCGACCCCCGCGACAGCGGCTCCGGTTTCACCGGGGGGGGGGGGAAGAGCGAAACCCGAGCCCGGTGACACCGATTGGGGGGGGGGGCGGGGGGCAAACGGGACACACAAAATGAGGGGGGGCCCAACGGGGGTCCCGCTCCTTTATTCATACACAAAAAAAGCGCGGGGGAAATCGGGGGGGGGGGGGGGGGAGACTCTACAAGGGGAGATATTTTTTGGGGGGGGGGGGCCCAGAATGAAGAGGGAGAAACACAGGAGAGGGGGACCCCGAGGTTTTTTTTTGGGGGGGGGGGGGGTTCAGGTTTGTGTCGCTGCAGCACCCCCCCACCCCCTTACAGATTCCTCCCCCTCAATTCCTGCCCCTCACCCCCTCCTCAATTCAGGGCCGCCCCTGATTTTGGGGATTTTGGGGGGGGGGGGGGGAGCGGGGTAAACCAGTTCACAAGGTGGTCCCAGGGGGGTTTGGGGGGGGGGGTCCCATGGATGTGGGAGGGGAGGGTACCCCAAAATTCATCAGTTCATGGGGGGGGGGGGGGCTCCCGCTGATTGAACAGCCCCTTGGACGGGGGGGGGCAGGGGGGGCTCCCCACAATGGATCAGTCCTGGGGGGAGGGCTCCCTGTGGTGTTTTAGGGGGGGCTCCTCATCAATTTCTGGGGAGGGGGAGCTCCTTATGATGGATCAGTGCTCGAGGGGGGGATCTCCTGATGGTTTTTTTTGAGGGGGGGTCCCCATAATGAATCAGTCCTGGGGGGGATCCTTACGGTGTTTCTTGAGGAGGGGCCCCCACAATGGTTTAGTCCTGGGGGAGATCCCCACAATGGATCAGTCCTGGGGGAGATCCCGATGGTGATTTTTGAGGGGGGGGTCCCCACAACATATCAGTCCTGGGGGAGGGGGAATCCCACGGTGTTATTGAGGGGGGGTCCCCACAACGAATCAGTCCTTGAGGTGGAAACCCCTGATGTTTTTTGAGGGGGGGATCCCCCGATGTTTTTTGTTGAGGGGGGGGTCCCCGCGGTCGGCAGTGTCCCCGAGGCTGGCTCAGTTCTGGGGGGGCGGCGGGGGGGGGCGCGGGGGGCATGCCGAAGGGGGGCAGGGCGGGCACCCCCATGCCCATCATGGTGACGAAGTTAGAAGGGTCCATGGGGGGGGGGCGGCGGGGGCGGGGGGGGGCGCGTACATCAGCCCCCCGGAGCCAGGGGGCGGCGGGGGCGGCGGGGGGGGCCCCGGGGGGCAGCGGGGGCTGAACCCCGGGGGGCAAAGGCACCATGGAGGGGCTGCCGGGGAGCGGGGGGGCCCCCGAAGAAGCCGCCCCCCCCCCCCGCCGCACCCCCCCCCGCCTGCTGCTGCCAGGGAGGGAGGGAGGCGCTGCCAGCGCTCGTGGTGGTCGTCGTATCTGCGTTTGGGGAAAAGAAAGGGTTAATTAGCGCTGGGGGTTAATTAGAGGAGGGGGGAAGTCATGGTAAGGGAGGCTGAATGTGATTAAAGGTGGGGGTTAATTAAGGGGAAGGGGGTAATTGGGGACGGGGAACCCCCACAAGGAACAAGACAGCCCCCACCCCAAATTAACCCAAATCCCAAATGAGTCCCGGGTTAATTAGCGCTGGGGGTTAATTAGAGGAGGGGGAAGTCATGGTAAGGGAGGCTGAGGTGAATAAAGGTGGGGGTTAATTAAGGGTAGAGGGGTAATTGGGGACAAGGGGGGATAAGGAACCTCCAAATAGAACAAGACACCCCCACCCCAGAGGGGCTCATTTGGGATTTGGGTTAATTAGTGGGGTGTTAATTAAAAGCAAAACTCTGATTTGTAGGGGACCACCCCCCCATCTTAGGGTAATGAGAAATAACCCCAAACCCCCAGGAAATGACCCCAAACCCCCAGGAAATGACCCCAAAATCAGCCCCCCACACCCCAAAATCCCAAAAAATGACCCCAAAATCACCCCCCCCCACAGGAAATAACTCCAGGAAACGACCCCAAAACCCCAGGAAATGACCCCAAAATCACCCCCCCCCCACAGGAAATAACCCCAGGAAACGACCCCAAAACCCCAGGAAATAATCCCAAAATCACTCCCCCCACAGGAAACGACCCCAAAATCCCAGGAAATAATCCCAAAATCACCCCCCCCCCCACAGGAAATAACCCCAGGAAACGACCCCAAAACCCCAGGAAATAATCCCAAAATCACTCCCCCCACAGGAAACGACCCCAAAATCCCAGGAAATAATCCCAAAATCACCCCCCCACACACAGGAAATAACCCCAGGAAACGACCCCAAAACCCCAGGAAATAATCCCAAAATCACCCCCCCCCCACAGGAAATAACCCCAGGAAACGACCCCAAAACCCCAGGAAATAATCCCAAAATCACCCCCCCCCACAGGAAATAACCCAGGAAATGACCCCAAACGCCCCCGGGGTGCCCCCAGACTCACTTTGCTGCCAGGGCAAGGGGGTGCTGCTGCTGCTGGGGGGCGGCGGCGGCTGCTGCTGCCAGGGGGGGAGGGGCCCGGAGGGGGGGGGCGGCTGCCCACCGGGCGGGGGGGGGCGGCGGGGCAGCATACCCAGCGGCGGCGGCATCATACCTGGGGGGGGCGTGAAATTGGGGGGTCAGGGGGGGAGATACCTTATTGGGGAGGGGGAAATTGGGGGGTCAGGACAGTCAGTGACAGAGATATCTTATTGGGGAGGGGGAAATTGGGGGGTCAGGGGGGGGAGATACCTTATTGGGGAGGGGGAAATTGGGGGGTTCGGGGGGCATTTGGGGTGGCAGGACAGAGATATCATAATGGGGAGGGGAGATTGGGGGGTCAGGACAGTCAGTGACAGAGATATCTTATTGGGGAGGGGGAAATTGGGGGGTCGGGGGGGAGATACCTTATTGGGGAGGGGGAAATTGGGGGGTCAGTGACGGAGATATCTTATTGGGGAGGGGGATATTGGGGGATCAGGGGGGGAGATACCTTATTGGGGAGGGGAAATTGGGGGGTCAGGGGGGGAGATACCTTACTGGGGAGGGGGATATTGGGGGGTCAGGGGGGGAGATACCTTATTGGGGAGGGGGAAATTGGGGGTCAGTGACGGAGATATCTTATTGGGGAGGGGGATATTGGGGGGTCAGGGGGGGAGATACCTTATTGGGGAGGGGGAAATTGGGGGGTCGGGGGGGGAGATACCTTATTGGGGAGGGGGAAATTGGGGGGTCAGTGACGGAGATATCTTATTGGGGAGGGGGATATTGGGGGGTCAGGGGGGGAGATACCTTATTGGGGAGGGGGAAATTGGGGGGTCAGGGGGGGAGATACCTTATTGGGGAGGGGGAAATTGGGGGGTCAGTGACGGAGATATCTTATTGGGGAGGGGGATATTGGGGGGTCAGGGGGGGAGATACCTTACTGGGGAGGGGGAAATTGGGGGGTCAGGGGGGGAGATACCTTATTGGGGAGGGGGAAATTGGGGGGTCAGGACAGTCAGTGACAGAGATATCTTATTGGGGAGGGGGAGATTGGAGGGTTCGGGGGGCATTTGGGGTGCCAGCACAGAGATATCATAATGGGGAGGGAGGGGGAAATTGGGGGGTCAGGACAGTCCTAAGTATTGGGGAGGGGGGAATTGGGGGGGGGGGGTCAGGGGGTGTCAAGACAGCCATTGATAGAGATATAATATTGGGGAGAGAGAAACTGGGGGGGGGTCAGGAGGAACTTGGGGTGTCAGGACAGCCAAGGGTATTGAGGAGGGGGAATTTGGGGGTGCCAAGACAGCCAATGACAGAGATACCATATTGGGGAGGGGGAAATTGGGGTGTCAGGACAGCCAGGGGTATTGGGGAGGGGGAAATTGGGGGGTCAGGAAGAATTTGGGGGTGTCACTAGAGACAGGGGTATTGGGATTGTATTGGGGAGGGGGAAATTGGGGGGTGGGGTCAGAAAAATTTGGGGGTCCCAAGATCCCCACTGACACCACTATTACACTGTGGGGGGCAGGGAATTGGGGTGTCGGGGGGGAATTTGGGGGTCAGGGTTTTGTGGGGAGGGGTTTTTGGGGTTTTTATTTGGGGGGGGGTCTCACCTTTTCCCTGGTGCAGGCGATAGACCCCAGAGCCCACCGGCGCATTTCCCAGGTACTGATCTTGAGGGAATGAGAGACCGTGGCCTTAGGGATGGGGGGGACCCCCTCCCACCCCCCAAAAACACCCCCAGCCCCAAAACACACCCCCAGCCCCCCAAAAAAAACCCCAGTCCCCAAAAACAGAATCCCAGACCCAAAAACACACCCTGACCCCAAAACCACACCCCCACCATAAAACCACACCCCCAGCCCCCAAAATCATCAGCCCCCCAAAAACACACCCCAAAACCCTTTTTTCACCCTAAAAAAGCCCCTTTTTCTCACCTCCACAACCCGTATTTTTCACCCTAAAACCCCATTTTATCACCCCCAAAATCCCTTTTTTACACAAAAACTGCCATCTTTACACCCTAAAACCCCAATTTTTCACCCCCCAAAAAAACCCCAAGAACCCCCTTTTTTCACCCCCAAAAATATCCTTTTTTTCCACCCCAAAAACCCATTTTCCATCCTCAAAACCCCTCTTTTTTCACCCCAAAAAACCCATTTTCATTCAAAAAAAATCCCTTTTTCACCCCTGAAAAATCCATTTTTTCACCCAAAAACCCCCCTTTTTTACCCCAAAACTCCCCTATTTCTACCCCAAAAAACTCCATTTTTTCACCCAAAACCCCCTTTTACCCCCTTTTTCTCACCTCAAAACACCCATTTTCATTCAAAAAAAAAAAATCCCATTTTTCACCCCAAAAAAAAACCCTTTTCCACCCCAAAAGCATTTTTCACCCCAAGAAACCTCTTTTTTCACCCCCCAAAAGAACCATTTTTCATCCCAAAATCAAACCCCAAAAAATCCTTTCTCACCCCAAAAACCCCTTTTCGAAACCCTCCCTTTTCACCCCCAAACCCCTTCTTTTTTAACCCTAAAAAACCCCCATTTATCACCCCAAACAAACCCCCCCAAACCCCCATTTTTACCCCGAAAAAACCCATTTTTCACCCCAAACAAAACCCCCAAACCCCCATTTTTACCCCGAAAAAACCCATTTTTCACCCCAAACAAACCCCCCAAACCCCCATTTTTACCCCGAAAAAACCCATTTTTCACCCCAAACAAACCCCCCAAACCCCCATTTTTACCCCGAAAAAACCCATTTTTCACCCCAAACAAAACCCCCAAACCCCCATTTTTACCCTGAAAAAAACCCATTTTTCATCCCAAAAAAATCCCCAAAAAATCCATTTTTTCGCCCCCCAAATAAATGGCTTTTTTCATCCCAAAACCCTCATTTTTTCACCCTAAAACCCCCCTTTTTCCACCCTCAAAAACCCCAAAACCCCCATTTTTTTCCCCCCGTTTTTGCCCCCATTTCCCCGAGCAGGATCGTCCGTACCCATGTGGTGGGGCCCGGGGTGCCCGGGGGGGTGCGGCCCCCCGCCCATGGGGGGGTGGTGGGGCTGCATCCAGGGGGGGGGCCCGTTGGGGGTGTGCTGCAGGGGGTGCCCGCCGTGCCCCCCGCCCATGCCAGCCATGGGGTGCGGGAAGCTGTGGGGACCCCCGGGCCCCCCCGGCCCCCCGTGCAGCCCGTGGTACGGACGGTTCTCCGAGGGGGCCGAGCTCATCCAGGGGGGGCGGCTCTGGGGGGCACAAAAATGGGGGTCAGAGGGGAAAATGGGGGTCAAGGAGGGGAAAATGGGGGGGTTATGGGGATTTTGGGGGGTGTCAGGGAGGGTTTTGGGGGGGTTATAGGGGGGTCACTCACTGGGGAAGGAGCCGCTCCCACTGACCACGGGCTGGTTTTGGGGCAGGAACTCAGGGCTGGGTGTGGGGGCTCTGGGGGCTCCCAGAGGAGTTTTTGGGGTGTCACTCACTGTTCCCACACCTGCCCAGGTGCTGCTTTTGGGGCAGGAATTCAGGAGTGGCTGTGTGGATTCTGGGGGCTCCCAGAGGGGTTTTTGGGGTGTCACTCACTGTTCCCACACCTGCCCAGGTGCTGCTTTTGGGGCAGGAACTCAGGGCTGGGTGTGGGGACTCTGGGGGCTCCTAGAAGGGTTTTTGGGGTGTCACTCACTGTTCCCACACCTGCCCAGGTG
The DNA here is from genome assembly GCF_027887145.1 of Ammospiza caudacuta. NCBI lineage: Eukaryota > Metazoa > Chordata > Aves > Passeriformes > Passerellidae > Ammospiza > Ammospiza caudacuta. The sequence continues at coordinate 4,159,541 of NC_080624.1, read as the reverse complement.
CTGCTTTTGGGGCAGGAATTCAGGGGTGGCTGTGTGGGTTCTGGGGGCTCCCAGAGGGGTTTTGGGGGGGGGTCACCCACACCTGACCAGATGCTGCTTTTGGGGCAGGAGTTTCAGGGCTGGGTGTGTGAATTCTGGGGTCTCACAGAGGGGTTTTTGGGGGTCACTCACCGGGGGGGGCTGGCCCCCAGCCTGGCTGGCTGCACGGTGGCTGCTGGACAAGGGGCTGTTGTTGTGGGCGGCGTTGGAGCTCACGGACACCGGGGCCTCGCCCAGCTCGGCCATCAGGGACAGGTACTCCTTGTCCATCCGAGCCTTGTCCTGGGCAGACTGGGGGTCCCCAGGCCTGGCAGGGATGGGGGGATGGTGAGCTTGGGGGGGCTGCACCCCCAAATCACCCCCCTGCAGGCCAACTCTGGTCCCAAGGAAAAGCTCTGGGAGATTTCAGAGGGGCTGGACAAGATTTAAGGGTGTTTGGTGGGGTTTTGGGGAAGTATCAGGTAGACTGGTATTATCCTAAATGGGTTTTGAGGACTTGGTGGAATCCCAGAGAAGTCTAGAGGGGATTTTGAAGGATTTGGGGAGATCTTGGGGCTGATTTAGGGAATCTCAAGGTTTGACAACAGTTGAGCTCTCAGAGATACTTGTAGAGAGTTCATGGGGGATCTCAAGCACATCTCAAGAAGTTTAAAGATTTAAAGAATCTCAAGGTTTGGGAATAGTTGAGCTCTCAGAGATTTAGGGATTTATACAAAGTTCAGAAGGAATCTCAACAGGTTTGGGAGGATCTCAGGAGGATCTGGTGGGGTTTTGGGGGATATTTAAGGACTCCCACAAGGATGTGAGGATTTATTTTGGGGTTCACCTGGCAAACTTGCAGTCGGAGGCGATGTGCCCGGCGCCGCCGCACTTGGTGCACACCGTGGTGTTGGTGATGCTGCGAGTCTCGGTGCTCTGCCACGGCCTCAGGATGCTGGGGAGGGGATCAGGGTTATTCAGGGATTTGGGGGGATTATTTTTAAATTAATTAGGGGTGGCGGGACCCCTCTGACCGATTGTCATCCTCCCGCAGGGTCCCGTTGAGCCGCGCCAGCTCCCGCAGCTGCATCTTGCGCAGATCGTTCTGGTCCTCGGGGGTCTCGATGCCCTGCTTCAGGATGTTCCTGATCTGGGGGGCACAGCGGGTGTCAGACTGGGGGGGCTGCACCTCTAAACACCCCCCAAACCCATTAGGGACACCCCCAAACCTGCTCCACGGCTTTCTTGACGTTCTCCATGGTGTTGGCGGTGACGAGGGCGTGCAGGGGCTCGTCCTCGCCCGGCAGCATCTGCCCGTCCTTGCGGCCAACCTTGCCCTCCTTGACAGAGCCCTTGCCCCTGATCATGATCTTGGCATTGCACTCCTTCTCGATGTTCTTCAGGGTGTTCCCCCTGAGAATGGGGCACCAGGACAGGCAGGTCACACAGGGGGACACTCACAGGGCTCACCTGTCCTCCTTTACCCTTGCCATGAGTTGTGTTCCCTCTTTATGTTCTGCTTGGAAATTTTGGGGGTTCCTCAGCCCAGATTGGGACCCCACAGGTGCATCAGGGCACCCACATTATGGGGAGTGGGGACCTCACTCATCAGGAGCTCAGGCTCATTATGGACATAGTTGTGCCATTAAACATTAAATATTAATGTTAAACATTAAATATTAAACATTAAATAACCCCGTGTTAATTAAGGGGGTATTGTGGGGTCACCCATAGTGGGGCTCTGCAGTTGTTGGGATGGACACCCAGCAGCACCTTGGTGTTTCCAGGAACTCCCCACATTGCTGGGGTGAAGCCCCCAGCCCCAGAGCCCTCCCAGCCCCCCCAGGATCTCGGGGTGCCCACCTGGGCCCGATGAGGAGCCCCACAAAGTTGATCTCGGGGTACTCATCCTGCGGGATCATCACCTTGTCGCTCACCCGCGTCGCCGGCGGCCTGGGGGGAACAACAAAAATCAGAGCTCAAACCCTTGGGGGAACCCCAAAGTTGGCAGAACCAGCCCCAAATCAGTGTGGGGAGGGGTCTCTCTTTACTTGTAGTCAGCTGGGGGTTTGAAGTCGGGGTTCAGGGCCACCATCTCGGTGATGAGGTTGTGCCTCTCCTCCTCCAGCTTCTTGCGCGTGCGGAACTCCCGCGTGTTCAGGCGCTTCCCCTCGCTGTTGTAGATGGGCTCCGGGGAGGGGGACCTGCTCCGGGGGGTGGGGGGGTCACTGCGAAGCCCCCAGACCCCTCATGGTGTGTGTGTGGGGGGGCTGTACCCCCAGAACCCCCTCCCCAACCCTCCCAACCCCCGGGTGTGGGGGGGTCTTCCCTCCCCTCGCTGTTGGCGATGATGGGCAGGGGGATGTGGAGGGGTGGGGAGGGGTCCCCAAACCACCACAAACCCTCCCCCCCCCACCATGGCCACCCTGTGCCACTGCCCCCACCCACCCCCAGGGGGGGATAATTGGGGATGTAGAGCGGTTATTAACACCCAATTAAGGCCAACAGAGCACAGCCCTCCCCCTCCCCAACCCAGCCCCTCTCTCTGCCCGTTTCGCCTTTGCTGGGTCAGGGTTTGGTCCCTTTGTGCCCGGTTTTGTTGTTTCTCCCTGGCTTTGCCCCGTTCCTGCTCCTTTTGTCCCAGGTTGTGCCCAGTTCTCCCAATTGTATTTTTATTTTTGCCCAATTTCCCGGTTTCTAGAGGAGGAAAAGGTCTGGGGGGGCCGTGCGGCTTTGGCAGCCCCGGAGGGAAGAGTCAAGGTCGCTTGAGCTGAGCCGTGTCGGGGTGAGAAAATCAGATTATGATTAAAAATCAGAATTATCAGCGAGGAAGGAAAAATAAAAAAAAAAAATAATAATAAAAAAAAAAGAGTCAGAATCGCTCGGGTTTGGTTAAATCTTGGCTCCCCTTCCCCCAACCCCAAAATAGCGAAATTTTGGCAGCGGCTGCAAGAAGGGAAGAGATTAAGGCGGATCCTCCAAAAACAGCCGGCGCGGGCGACAGTCGAACCTGCCCCCGGTTTGGGGGGAAAAAGCGACTTTTCGGGGTTGGCAGCAGCCGGGTCCTCGGTGGAACTGCGACGTCACTGTCCCCGCTCGTGATTAATCGTTAATTCATTAATTAATTAATCCCCCCCAGAACCAGCGCTAACGACGCCGCAGCGGGGGAGCGGCCTCGGCCCGGGGGCGCTGCAGGAGCAAGGCTGGGTTAGCGCGGGGGGCCTGCGCCCCCCCAAACCTGGGAGACCCCCAAAACCTGGGGCTGTGGGTGTGCTGGGGTGGGGAGGGGGGTGTGAGACCCCTCCCCAAAACCTGGGGGGGGGGGCAGAGGTGTCCCCATCCCCCCCAGTCCTGGGACTCGGGAGAGCCCCCCCCGGTCACCGCAGGGTGAGGGACCCCCGAAAGGTGAGGGACCCCCGAAAGGTGAGGGATCCCTGAGGACACAGGGACCCCCCCCCCCCACCCAGGGTTGGGGACCCCCACAGAGCTGGGGACCCCCCCCCCCAGAGCAGGGGGTCCCTGAGGGGTGAGGGACCCCCGTCCTGCCCTGCCACAGAAAAACGGGGCCAAAACAGGAGGAAAAGGTGAAGAGAGGGAGTGCAGGGGGGAATTTGGCTCTTTGAAGGGGCAACAGCAGCTCTGCCCCCCCCTCAGAGAAAAATTGGGGTGAAAAGGGGGGGAAAGGAGAGGGAAAAAGGGGTGCAGTGGGGCTGGGGGTGCTCATTAAGCCCCCAAAGCTCATTAAGCCACCACTGCAGCTCATTAACGAGCCCCAGGTTGGGCTCAGGGGGAACACCCCAAATTGGGGAGGGGGGGGAGGTTCCAGAGCAGCACCCCCAAACTGAGGGGGGGAACACCCCAAACTCGGGGGGGGGGGGGGGGGGGGCCTGGATCCAGAGCAGCACCCCCAAATCCAGGTGGGAAATAAGGGAGGGAAAGGGGGTCCCGAGCTGTCCTGGATTGGGGAGGGGGGCACAGCCAGGGGTCTTCCCCCAGGTTTTGGGGGGTGTCCCCAGGTTTTGGGGGGGGCCCGGGGGGGGTGCCCAGGTTTTGGGGGGGCAGGGGGGGGAGGTCCCGACCTGTCCTCGGGGTTAGGGGGGATGCCCAGGTCTCCCGTGCGCAGTTTGCGGGTCAGGTCTTCGATCTGCAGTTGCACTGGAAGGAACCCGGTCCCGGAGAGGTGAGAGAGACACAGTTACAAAACACCCACATTTTACACCCCAAAAAAACAAAAAAAAAAAAAAAAACAAAAAAAAAATTCCATTCCTACCCCAAAATTATCCTGTTCCAACCCAGCTTGGCTGGGTTTATATTTAATATTTTTTTTCTCTACCTACACCGGCTCCATGGCACCAAAACCAGGCATTAATGCCCTAAAACCAAACGGTTAGGGTGAGAAAAAGCAGGTGTTGTTAGCTAAAATTGACATTATTAGCAGAAAAATACACCTTCTTAATGATAACAGCAGGTTATTAACCCAAAAACCACATTGCTCCCCCCAAAAAACGGGTTATTACCAAAAAAAGCAGGTTATCACAAAAGAAAAATAATCACATTGTTATCAAAAATTCACAGTTTTACCCAAAAAAAGCACATTATTACCAAACCTCCTGCATTCTTATGGAAAATCTAGAGATTGTTATCATAAACCAGACATTATTACCTAAAATAGAAGATTATCAGTCAAAAAAAAGACATTATTTCCTAAAATATCACACTGTCAACCTAAAATGTGAGATTATTACTAGAGAAGGTAAAAGTTATTACCTAAAACAATCACAGTTTTATCTAAAACAACCACAATTTTACCTAAAATGAGAAATTATTCCTTAAAAAATTCACATTGCCTAAAATAAGCACATTATTACCCAAAACACATGACTACTACTAAAAAAAGCAACTGTTATTACCTAGAACAGGAGATGTAATTAAACACAGTCATTATTACCTAAAACACCTGATTTTACTAAAAATAAAGGTTACCAGAAGAAAATTGTTACCTTAAAACACACAATAACAGCTAAAAATGAATTATTGTCAAAAAATGAACGTGGTTAACCAAGAGATTGTTGCATTAATGACACATTTTCACCTAAATCTGCATAAATTATTGCCCAAAATTTCAAGTTTTGGGTTAATTAATTTCCCCCATGTCCCAGGGGGGTTTGATCCTGAATCCCAGGGGTTTCTGACCCCAAATTCCCCAGATTTAACCCAAAATTTGGGGTTGTTCCTGATGTGATCCCAAATCCTGGAGGTTTAGGCCCAGAATCTCAGGGGGTTCTAACCCCAATTTCAGGGGGGTTTAAACTCAGAAATCTGTAGGTTCTTACCCTAAAATCCCATTTTTCCCCAAAATTTTACCAATGTGGGTGTGTTCCTGCTCACATCTCAGCCTTGTGGGGTGGGCAAAGAAATCTGAGCCCAAACCCCGAGTTCTGACCCTAAATCCTGAGTTCTGATCCTAAACCCCAAATTCTGACCCTAAACCCTGAGTTCTGACCCCAAACTCCAAGTTCTGAACCTGAACCCCAAACTCTGACCCTAAACCCTAAACTCTGACCCCACATTTCGAGTTCTAACCCCAAACCCCAAAGCTCCAACCCCAAACCCTGAGTTCTGACCCTAAACCCTGAGTTCTCATCCTAAATCCCAAATTCTGACCCTAAACCCTGAGCTCTGAGCCCAAACCCCAAATTCTGACCCTAAACCCAGAACTCTGAGCTTGAACCAAAAGTTCTGACTCTAAATCCAAAGCTCTGACAACAAACCCAAAGCTCTGAACCCAAATCCTGAGCTCTGAGCCTGAATCCCAAACTCTGACACCGAACCCCAAATTCTGACCCTAAACCCTGAGCTCTGAACCCAAACCTCGAGCCCTGACCCTAAAACCCAAGTTCTGACACTGAACCCCGAGTTCTGACCCTAAACCCCAAATTCTGACCCTAAAACCCAAATCCTGACCCCATACCCTGAGCCTAAAACCCAAGTTCTGACCCTGAACCCACAGCTCTGACCCCACACCCTAAATTCTGATCACAGATCCTGAGCTCTGAGCCCACATCCTGAGTTCTGACCCCAAAGCCCAAGCCCTGACCCACACCCCAAGCTCTGAGCCCAAAACCTGAGCTCTGACCCTAAACCCCAAACTCTGAACCTGAACCCCAAGCTCTGACCTCAAACCCCAAATTCTGACCCCTAAACCCTGAGCTCTGTGCCCAAATCCCAAGCCCTGACCCTAAAACCCAAGCTCTGACCACAAACACTAAGCTCTGACCCCACACCCTGAGCTCTGTGCCCAAATCCTGAGCTCTGACCCTAAAACCCAAGCTCTGAGCCTGAACCCCAAACTCTGACCTTACACCCTGAGCCCAAACCCCAAATTCTGACCCTAAACCCAAAGCTCGGACCCTACACCCAGAGCTCTGAGCCTGAACCCCGAGCTCTGAGCCTGAACCCCATACTCTGACTCTAAAATCAAAGCTCTGACCCTAAACCCAGAGCTCTGAGCCTGAACCCCATACTCTGACTCTAAAATCAAAGCTCTGACCCTAAACCCAGAGCTCTGAGCCCAAACCCCAAGCCCTGACCCACACCCCGATCTCGCTGACCCCAAATCCCCGTTTCCCCCACACGGTTACGATGCGGGCGCGCTCCTGCTCGCGCGTCAGCCTGGGCGGGATCACCGTGGGCATCCTGAGTTCTGAACCTGAACCCCAAACTCTGACCCTAAACCCTGAGCTCTGAGACCAAACCCCAAATTCTCACCCTAAACCCCGAGATGTGACCCCAACCCCCAAGTTCTGAGCCCAAACCCTGAGCTCTGAACCTAAATCACCCTCAATCCTGAGCTCTGAGCCCACATCCTGAGTTCTGACCCTAAATTACACTAAACCCTGAGTTCTGACCCTAAACCACCCTAAACCCAAAGCTCTGACCCCAAACCCTGAGCTCCAACCCTGAACCCACAGCTCTGACCCCGCACCCTGAGTTCTGACCCTAAACCCTGAGAACTGAGCCCAAACCCCAAATTCTCACCCTAAACCCAGAGATGTGAGCCCAAACCCTGAGCTCTGAACCTAAATCACCCTCAATCCTGAGCTCTGAGCCCAAACCCTGAGCTCTGAACCTAAATCACCCTCAATCCTGAGCTCTGAGCCCACATCCTGAGTTCTGACCCTAAATTACACTAAACCCAAAGCTCTGACCCCAAACCCTGAGCTCCAACCCTGAACCCACAGCTCTGACCCCGCACCCTGAGTTCTGACCCTAAACCCTGAGCACTGAACCTAAATCACCCTCAATCCTGAGCTCTGAACCCACATCCTGAGTTCTGACCCTAAATTACACTAAACCCTGAGTTCTGACCCTAAATCACCCTAAACCCAAAGCTCTGAGCCCAAACCCTGAGCTCTAACCCTGAACCCACAGCTCTGACCCCACATCCTGAGCTCTGACCCTAAATTACACTAAACCCTGAGTTCTGACCTTAAACCCAAAGCTCTGACCCCAAACCCTGAGCTCCAACCCTGAACCCACAGCTCTGATCCCGCACCCTGAGTTCTGACCCTAAACCCTGAGCACTGAGCCCAAACCCCAAACTCTGAGCCCAAACTCGGAGCCCTGACCCCAAACCCTCAGCTCAGAGCCTGCCCACTGAACTCAGTGACCCCAAATCCCCGTTTCCCCCGCACGGTTACCGATGTAGGCGCGCTCCTGCTCGCGGGTCAGCCCGGGCGGGATCACCGTGGGCATCCCCGGGATCACCGTCTTCTGCTCCAGCGAGTCCTGGTTCCAGCGGCTGCGCTTCCGCTTCCGCGGGAAATCTGCGGGGAAACGCCGCGGTTCGGGCAAAGCCGCCAGCGCTGAGCCCCCCTCGGGGACCGGGCAGCGGTTTTGGGGGGTCTGGGGGTGTTTTGGGGGGTTAGAAGTGGAGGTTTTGTCTCCCTGGAGGGTGTTTGGGGGGTCCCGTTCTGAGGGTTCCGCTTTGGGTTTGCGTGTTCTGACACATGTCCTGGCCGGGGTGGAGGCGGTGGGACCCCCAAATTGGGGGGGAACCAGGAGCGGGGACCCCCAAATGGGGGGGTTATAACCCCCAGAAAGCCCCAAATCGGGGGAATCAGAGCCCAGGGACCTTCAAATTGGTGAACTACAACCCCCAGAAACTCCTAAATCGGGGGATCAGAGTGTGGGGAAGCCTAAATTGGGGGGTTACAATCCCCGGAAACCTCCAAATCGGGGGGATCAGAGCCCAGGGACACCGGACTCGGAGGGATCTGAACGCGGGGACCCTCAAAATGGGGGGATCAGGTCTCAGGGACCCTCAAACTGGAGGGATCAGAGCCCAGGGACCCGCAAATTGGGGGATTCCAATCACCGGAAACCCCCAAAGCACGGGGATCAGAGCCCGGAGACCCCCAAATTGGGGGGATCAGAGCGCGGGGACCCCCAGATTGCGGTATCAAAGCCCAGGGAACCCGAAATTGAGGAATCAGAGAGCAGGGAATCCCAAATTGGGGCATTACATACCCCGGAAACCCCCAAATTCGGGGATCAGAGCCCCGGGACACCCGGATACCCCCAAATCTTGGGAATCAGAGCCCAGGGACGCCAAAATGGAGGGCTTAGAGCCTGGAGACCCCCAAACCGGTGAGGATCAGAGCCCAGGTACCCACAAATCCAGGGATTACAACCCGAGGACACCCGAATCGTGGGTCACAACCCGTGGACACACAAGTCGGGAAGACTGAAGTCCTGGGGACCCCCAGAGTTGGGGGGTTACAGCCCGGGAACGCCCCCCAAACCCTCCCCACGACCCGTCCCGGGTGTCCCAAAACCACCCCCACCCGCCGGTATCCCCCTGGCCCGGGCCGTACCTGCCCTCCGGGGCTTGTGCGCGGCTCCCGCCCGTCCCCCCGCATCTCCCGGCCCGGTGCCCGCGCCCCCCGCGCCCTCCTCGGGCCGCGGCTGCTGCGGAGCCCCCGCGGGCTGGGGGGGGGCGGCGGGGGCGGCCGGCGGAGCCCCCGCGGGGGCCGCGGGCGGGTCATGGCCGGGCGGCGGCGACGGGAAGCGGAACTGCCCGTAGGGAGCGGCGGGCGGCGGCTGAGGGGCCGCGGGGCCGCCCGGAGGCTGCGGGGCCGCGGGGCCGCCCGGGGCCTGCGAAGGCGGAGGCGGCGGCGGCGGCGGCTGCGCCGGTGGCTGCGGCTGCGGAGGTGGCGGAGGCGGCGGAGGAGGAGGCGGAGGAGGCGGCAGAGCCGCGAAAGGGAAAGCGGCGGCGGCCATGGGGGCGCGGGGGGCGGCGGGGACGGGAGCGGGGCCGGGCTGGGCCGCGCTCGCCCCGGTCGCCATAGAACGGCCCCCGCGCGGCCTTCGCGAACCTTCCACGCCGCCGCGCCGCGCGCGCCGCGCTGATTGGCCGTGCCGCGTGTCAATCAATGAGAAATCACGCTGCGATTGGTTAAAGGAACTGTCCGTCAAAGCGAAGGCCGCGGGGATTGGCCAGCAGCCGGACGGGGGGGCGGAGGTGGACGCTGAGGCGCTGGCGGCGGGGATTGGTCCGTGGGGCTGTCACTCAGGCGGAGCGCGGGGGAGGGGGAGGCCAGAACGGCGGGCAGTGATTGGGTGGAGTGGCGGAGGGCGGGACCCACCGCCGACGCTCCGCCACCATTGGCAGCACCACGCCCCGCCCCGCGCCCCCGGACGGAGACGGCGGGAAACCCCGTGCCGGGCATGAGTGACGTGCGCAGCAGACTTTGGCCGGGCGCAGCTGATTGGCTGCTTCCTCTGTCACTCAGCGAAGCTGCGCGCTGATTGGTGAAAACGGGGGTATAGGGCGGGTGGGAAAGCGGCCCGCCAAAACCTCTCGCGAAGCATGGCGGGAGCTCGCCCGCGCGCGGAGGATCATGGGAGTCGCCCCCTCATGAGGGGCCGCTCCCCCCGCGCCCCCCCAAAAGCGGAGTCGGAGGCGCTCGGTGAAACAACGGCACTTTATTTGATTTTTTTATTAATTATTCCATGGCCTCCCCCTCACCCGCGCTCTTGGAATCCCCCCTCGGTTCCCCCAAATCCGGGAGCCCCCAAGGGCCTCGTGTTGTGCACCCCAAAACTGAGCTGTTCCTCCCAAAATTGCTCAGCCTGAACCGCTCCCCTGCTCCACAAATCTACCTTTAAAGCCCCTGCACCCCCAAATCCAAACCCAACCAAATATTCCATTCCCAGCCCGTTGTACCCTTCAGCCCCTCCTCCACAAATTCCTCAAAAAATTCCTCCAAAGATTCTGGCCCAAATTCTTCCGTGAATTCCCCCAAAATTTCTGCCCTAAATTCCTCCACAAATTCGTCCAAAAATTCCACCTCAAATTTGTCAAAAAATTTCCCCACAAACTCCACCCCAAACTCCTCCACCCCCATTTTGGGGACAGAAATTTTCTGGAACCTGTTGCGAAAGGGTTGGGGTGGCTTCACCCAGGACAGCTCTGGGCTGGAATTTTGGGGTTCCCTAGGACTCTTTTTTGGGTGTTTTTTGTGGTTTTTGTGTCTCCCTATGATCCCTTTCGGGGTCTCTTTAGGAAGGGCAGCAGGTACACCCTGGGTGGAGGCTGATTTTGGGGATTTTTGGGGTCTCTGGGATTTTTGGGGTTCCCTAGGACCCTTTCCGTGGTCTCTTGAGGAAGGGCAGCGGGTACGCCCCGGGCAGGGGATTTCGGGGTTTTTTTTAGGATTTTTGGGGTTCCCTATGACCCTTTTCCAGGTCTCTTGAGGAAGGGCAGCGGGTACACTCCGGGCGGGGGACTTTGGGGTTTTTTGTGGTTTTTGGGGTTCCTTAGGACCCTTTCCGGGGTCTTTTGAAGGAGGGCAGGGGGTACACCCTGGGAGGGGGATTTTAGGGATTTTGGGGCTCCCTAGGACCATTTTTTAGGATTTTTGGGGTTCCCTACGATCCTTTTCGGGGTCTCTTTAGGAAGGGCAGCGGGTACGCCCCGGGCGGGGGATTTTGGGGTTCCCTATGACCCTTTTTTAGGATTTTTGGGGTTCCCTAGGACCCTTTTCGGGGTCTCTTTAGGAAGGGCAGCGGGTACGCCCCTGGCGGGGGATATTTTGGGGGATTTTGGGGTTCCTTAGGACCCTTTCCGGGGTCTCTTTAGGAAGGGCAGCGGGTACGCCCCTGGCGGGGGATATTTTGGGGGATTTTGGGGTTCCTTAGGACCCTTTCCGGGGTCTCTTTAGGAAGGGCAGGGGATACGCTCCGGGCGGCGCTCGGGGCCGCCGCGGCTGCACCTGGCTCTGCGCCGTGAGCTGCAGTTTGATGGCGCTCGAGTTCACCTTGGCCGCCCTCAGCAGCTCCTTCATCCCGCGCATCTTCTGCGAGCGGAACCGCAGCACCGGGCCCGGGGGCGGGGCCGCGGGGGTGGGCGGGGCCGCGGGCGGGGCCGCGGGGGTGGGCGGGGCCTGGGCAGGGGCGGTGGGCGGGGCCTGGGCAGGGGGAGGGGCGGGGCCGGGGGGAGGGGGCGGCGGGGGCTCCTCGGGGCGGGGGGCGCGGGCAGGGGGGGGGCGGCGCTCCGAGGCTTTTTTGGGGGTCGGGGGCTCCTCGGGTTTGGATTCGCGGCGGGGACCCCGGCGGCGGCAATCGCGGGGGTCTTCGGGACCCCCCACATCTGTCTCGGGTGGGGTGGGGTCTTCGGAGAGGAGGGTCACCTGTTGGCGCACCTGGGGAGGCACGGAGGGGATTTTTAGGGGGTCCTAGAGCGCATTGAGGACCCCCACTAAAATCTCTGGGGATGTCCCAGAAAAGAGATGGGGGAACCCAGAATCTGCTCAGGGCACCCCAAGGGGGGCATGGGGACCCCAGACCCCACTCTGGAGCCCCAAAGAGGATGTGGGACCCCAGACCCCACTCAGAAATCCCCCAAAGCCCTAGAGATGTCCTTAAAAGAGCATTGGGGACCCCAGACCCCACTCTGGACCCCCAAAGAGGATGTGGGACCCCAGACCCCACTCAGAAATCCCCCAAAGCCCTAGAGATGTCCTTAAAAGAGCATTGGGGACCCCAGACCCCACTCAGAAATTCCCCAAACTCCCAGGGATGCCCCAAAAAAGTGACGGAGGAACCCAGAATCTCCTCAGGACCCTCCAAGAGGGACCCCAGACCCCACTCAGGACCCCCAAGCCCCCAGAGATGCCCCAAAAAAGAGATGGGGGAACCCAGAACCTCCTCAGGACCCTCCAAGAGGGACATGGGGACCCCAGACCCCCCCCAAACTCCCATGGAAGTCCCAGAAAAGAGATGGGGAAACCCAGACCCCACTCAAGAATCCCCCAAACCCCCAGGGATGTCCCAAAAAGAACATTGGGGACCCCCAAAAACCTCACCTGGCCATCTCCTATACCCTCAGGACCCCCCCAAACCCCCTGTGGGATCCCCAAAAACCTCACCTGGCCCCCCCAAACCCCTCGAGGGACCCCCAAAAACCTCACCTGGCCATCAAAGCAGCCCCCAGAGCCCCCCAAACCCCATGTGGAATCCCCAAAAACCTCACCGGGTCACTTCCCGTGCCCTCAGGACCCCCCCAAAACGCTCGAGGAACCCCCCAAAACCTCTCGAGGGACCCCCAAAACCCCTCGAGGGACCCCCAAAACCCTTCAGGGGACCCCCAAAAAGCTCACCTGGCCATTGAAGCGGCCCAGGGACTGCACAAGGAAGGTGGCCCAGCCCACGTGTGGAGCTCCCCTGCCCCCAAGCCCCCCAAAACCTCTCGAGGGACCCCCCAAAAACCTCACCTGGCCATCTCCCATACACTCAGGACCCCCCCAAACCCCCTGTGGGACCCCCAAAAACCTCACCTGGCCATCAAAGCAGCCCCCAGAGCCCCCCAAACCCCATGTGGAATCCCCAAAAACGTCACCGGGTCACTTCCCGTGCCCTCAGGACCCCTCCAAAACCCCTCGGGGGACCCCCAAAACCCCTCGGGGGACCCCCAAAAAGCTCACCTGGCCATCGAAGCGGCCCAGGGACTGCACGAGGAAGGTGGCCCAGCCCACGTGCAGCACGGGCGTGGGGCTGCCCTCCTCCCACCTGCAGATGCCGTCGTAGAAGCGCAGCAGGTGAGCGAAGCACTCGGGGTCCTGCAGGGCTGGGAGACCCCCGGGGGCCCCCTGAGGACCCCCCCGAGTCAGAGGGGATCCCCAAAAATGTGGGGGAGCCACATAAAAAAGGGGCGTAGGGGAGATTCTCCAAATTTAGAGCTAAAATTTCCTAAGGGTAGGACCCACACACAAACCCACCCAGGAGCCCCCAAATTTGAGGGTCCCACACCCAGAAGCCCCCAGGTTTGGGATTCCCCAGCTCAAGGAGCCCCAAACTTGGGGGTGCCCAACTCCAGGACCCCCCAAATTTGGGGCTCCCCCACCCAGAAGCCCCCAAATTTGAGAGTCCCACACCCACGACCCCCCAAATTTGAGGGTCTCCAGCTCCAGCAGCCCCCAGGTTTGGGGCTCCCCCACCCAGGACCCCCAAATTTGGGGGTGCCCAGCTCCAGGACCCCTCAGATTAGAGGCTCCCCCATCCAGAAGCCCCCAAATTTGGGGGTCCCCCACCCATGACCCCCCAGATTTGAGGGTCCCCAGCTCCAGGACCCCCAAATTTAGGGCTCCCCCACCCATGACCCCCCAGATTTGAGGGTCCCCAGCTCCAGGACCTCCGAAATTTGGGGCTCCCCCAACACATGACCCCCCAAATTTGAGGGTTCCCCCACCTAGCAACCCCCAAATTTGTGGGTCCCCCACCCATGACCCCCCAGATTTGGGGGTCCCCCCACCCATGACCCCCCAGATTTGGGGGTCCCCCCACCCAGGACCCCCCAGATTTGAGGCTCCCCCACCCAAATTTGAGGCTCCCCCACCCATGACCCCCCCAGATTTGGGGGTCCCCCTACCCATGACCCCCCCCAGATTTGGGGGTCCCACCTCGGCCCCCGGGGGGGGCTCGGCCGCCGCCTCCTTGAGCAGGTTGGGGATGACGTCATTGGCCACGTCAAAGAATTCCTTGTAGATCTCCTCATCCTCACGGCAGTAATTGTAACTGGGGGGCACGGGGGGGGGGGGGGGAAATTGGGGGGCTGCCCCACAGATGTGGGGGGCGCACGGGGCTTGGGGGGCACACGGGGCTTGGGGGGGGGCTGCACCACAGAGTTGGGGGGCACACGGGGGGGATTGGGGCGCTGCCCCGTAGATGCGGGGACCCCTAAAGAGGACACAGAACCCACAAAAGACAGAGGCACCCCAAGAACCCAACCCAGCCCAGTGACCCCCCCCAGGTACCCCCTAGGACCCCTCAGGAGCCCCAAAGACCCCCCAGAGCCCCAAAGGTGCCCCCCAGGAGCCCCCCACTCACTCCTGGACCCCTCAGAACCCCAAAGGTGCCCCCCAGGAGCCCCCCACTCACTCCTGGACCCCCCATTGCCCCCACTCACTCCTGGTACCCCCAGGTGCCCCAAGGACCCCCCAGAACCCCAAAGGTGCCCCCCAGAGCCCCCCAGGACCCTCAGGAGCCCCCCACTCACTCCTGGACCCCCCCCCACTCACCCCCGTTGTCCCTCACTCACTCCTGGTACCCCCAGGTACCTCCTAAGATCCCCCCCCAGGTACCCCTAGGACCCCCCAGGACCCCAAAGGTGCCCCCCAGGACCCCCCAGGACCCCAAAGGTGCCCCCCAGGACCCCCAGGACCCCCAGGACCCCCCAGGACCCCCAGGCTCACTCCTGGATGACGGTGGCCGTGTCGGCCCAGGCCTGCAGCGCCTCCTTGACGTTCTTGTTGCGGCAGTGGAAGCCGGCCAGGTACAGGTAGGGGTAGATGTGCTCGTTGTTGTAGTGGGTGCGGGCAGAGTGGATGCCCTGCGGGCACACGGGGGTCAGGGCGCACCTGGGCGCACCTGGCTACAGCTGGGCACACACCTGGGTATATCTGGAATACACCTGGCCACACCTGGATACAGCTGGGGACACCTGGGGGCACCTGAGTTCAGCTGGGGCACACCTGGGCACACACCTGGGCACACCTGGGTACAGCTGGGATACACCTGGACACTGCTCAGGGCACCTGAGATACACGTGGGATACACCTGGGCACACCTAGGTACAGCTGGGCACAGCTGGGATATACCTGGATATACCTGGGTACAGCTGGGTACACACTTGGGCGCACCTGGGGGCATACCCAGGCACACACCTGGGATACACCTGGGCACACCTGGACACACACCTGGACAAACACCTGGGCACACCTGCACACACCTGAGATATACCTGGGCATGCCTGGGGGCACCTGGGATACACCTAGGTACACCTGGGCTACAGCTGGGCACAACTGGGCACACACCTGGGCACACAGACACACACCTGGGCACACCGACACACACCTGGGCACACACCTGGGCACACACCTGGGCGCACACCTGGGCACACAGACACACACCTGGGCACACCTGGGCACCCCCCATGCTCACCTGGTGGTACAGGGTCAGGGGGTCGGGTCTGCCCGGGGTGGGCTCCAGCTCCTCCAGGTCAGCCAGGTTCCCCAGGGCCATGGGGTACCTGTGGGGCAGGTGAGGGTGGGTTTGGGAGATCCCAGGAGGGGTTTGGGGGTCCCAGCATGGGTTGGGGGGTCCCAGAGTGAGCTGGGGGGGTCCCAGGGCAGTCTGAGGGGTCCCAGGGGGTTTGGGGGGGGTCCCAGGGCAGGTGGGGGTGGTTTGGGGGGGTCCCAAGGTGGGTTTGGGGGTCCCTCTCACCTGTCCAGGTGTCCCATGTCGTAGAGCAGCCACAGCAGGCGCTGGGGGGAGAGGAGGGAGAGATGGGGGGTTGGGACACACCTGGGGCACAGCTGGGCCACATCTGGAGCACACCTGGGCCACATCTGGGTAACACCTGGGGCACACCTGGGCTAAACCTGAGCCAGTCCTGGGCCACACCTGGACCAATCTTGCCCCTCACCTGGGCCAGTTCTGCCCCTCATCTGGGCTCACCTGTCCCCCACCTGTCTCCCAGGTGCCCCCCAGGTGTCCTCACCTGCTGCAGCTGCAGCAGCTCCAGGCTGTCGGTGTGGCCGTCGATGGAGGGGTTGATGGCGCACACCATGAACGCCACCTCCATGTGCCGCGTGCAGCGCAGGTACGAGCCCTTCAGGTACAGCCAGCTCTGGGGACACACAGGGGACAGGTGACACAGGGGACATGGGGACATTGGGGACACGGGGACACATCCACCTGTGCCCCCTGCCCAGGTATAGCTCTGGGGACATGGGGGACAGGGGACACAGGGGACACAGAGACACATCCACCTGTGCTCCCTGCCCACCCCACGTCCCCACTGTCCCCATGACCCCTCCCGGTCCCTTTGACCCCTCCCGTGTCCCCCGTACCCTCTCGGCCACCCCGTGTCCCACTGTCCCCATGTCCCCCCCGTCCCTTTGACCCCCTCACCCCACTGTCCCCATGACCCCTCCCATGTCCCTCTGTCCCTTTGCCCCCAATGCCCCCCCGTCTCTCTGCCCCCTCCCATGTCCACAATGTCCCCATGGCCCTCCCATGTCCCCACTGTCCCTTTGTCCCCTCCCATGTCCCCACTGTCCCTTTGCCCCTCCCATGTCCCCACTGTCCCTTTGTCCCCCGGTGTCCCCCGTACCCTCTCGGCCACCCCGGCCTGCACGGGCTGTCCCCTCCTGTCCTCGTTGCCCTTGCCGTGCCAGGTCACCTCGGCCGTTTGGGACCCCCCAGCCCCAAAGGCCACCCAGGCGTGGTCCTCGCTCAGGGCCAGGTGAACGTCGGGGAGCCCGAGCACCTGGCAGGCGCCAACCACGGCAAAGGCCACACCTGAGCTGTCCAGCTTCGTACCTGGGGGGGACAATGGGGGGCTTAGGGACCCCCAAACATCCCCCCAAACATCCCCCCAACCACGGCAAAGGCCACACCTGAGCTGTCCAGCTTCGTACCTGGGGGGGACAAAGGGGGGCTTAGGGACCCCCAAACATCCCCCCAACCACGGCAAAGGCCACACCTGAGCTGTCCAGCTTCGTACCTGGGGGGGACAAAGGGGGGCTTAGGGACCCCCAAACATCCCCCCAACCACGGCAAAGGCCACACCTGAGCTGTGCAGCTTCATACCTGGGGGGAAAAGGGGGCTCAGAGACCCCAAAAATCCCCCAACCCACACCTGAGCTGTCCAGCTTCGTACCTGGGGGGCACAATGGGGGCTTAGGGACCCCCAAACATCCCCCCAAACATCCCCCCAACCACGGCAAAGGCCACACCTGAGCTGTGCAGCTTCGTACCTGGGGGGAAAAGGGGGCTCAGACACCCCAAAACACCCCCAAACATCCCCCAACCCACAGCTGAGCTGTCCAGCTTCGTACCTGGGGGGGACACGGGGGTGTCAGAGACCCCAACCCCCCCCCGCCCTAAAACCCCCATAGGGACACACAGAGACCCCCTGACCCCTGAGGGGACACAGGGACACACAGAGAGCCCAGAATAAGGACACAGCATGGACTGAGCATTGATGCTGCTCCGGGTGAGACCCCAGCCCCAAAATCCCCCTCAGGACCCCCCCTAACCCCTTCCTAACCCCCTTGGGACCCCTCCTCACCCCCTTGGGACCCCTCAGGATCCCTCCTAACCCCTTCAGGACCCCCTCAGGACCCCTTCTAACCCCCTGGGGACCCCTCCTCACCCGTGATGAAGCTGAAGAGAGACTGGATGTGCGCCCTGTCCTTGAAGGAGGATCGCTGAGGCTCCTCAAGGTGAGACCCCAGCCCCACCAACCCCTTCAGGACCCCCCTCGCCCTCTCAGGACCCCTCCTAACACCCTCAAGACCCCTTCTAACCCCATTAAGACCCCTCCTCATCCCTTCAGGACCCTTCCTCACCCCCTTGGGACCCCCCTCAAGACCCCTCCTCACTCCCTCAGGACCCTCCTAACCCCCTTGGGACCCTTCAGGACCCCTCCTCACCCTCTCAGGACCCTTCCTAACCCCCTCAAGACCCCTCCTCACCCCCTCAGGACACCTCGGGACCCCTCCTAACACCCACGGGACCCCTCCTCACCCCCTCAGGACGCCCTCAGTTCCCTTCCTCACATCTTGGGACCCCTCAGGGCTCCTCCCAACCCCCTGGAGACCCCCCCGGGGACCCCTCCTCACCCGTGATGAAGCTGAAGAGCGACTGGATGTGCGCCCTGTCCTTGAAGTAGGAGCGGCTGAGGCTGTTCCAGATCACATCTGACACTTTCCTCACCAGCTCCCGCGAGGAGCAGCCGTCGGGCCGGGGGTACAGCGACAGATCCACGGCGCCCCGGATCTGCGCCGTGAAGCGGGCGTAGAGCGCGGCCACGATGGACAGCTCGGCCACCGGGAAGTACAGCCGGGTCTGGGGGTCCGGCCCCGGCCGCGACTCGAAGGTGAGGCCGGGCACGTTGGTGGGCAGCACCCGGTTCACGGCCAGGAAATGCTCCACGAAGCCCAGGACGAGCGAGAGCAGCACCAGGTCGGGCTCGGGCTGGCGCAGCTCGGCCTCGAAGAGACGAACGACGGCGGCCACGGAGCGGAGCGGGAACAGGGCCTTCTGCCAGGGCTTCAGCCCCATGGTGGGGCTGGGGGAGCAAAAATGGGGAAAATGGGGGTCTCAGGGGGAACAGGGCCTTCTGCCAGGGCTTCAGCCCCATGGTGGGGCTGGGGGGCAGAAATGGGGGAAAATGGGGGTCTCAGGGGGAACAGGGCCTTCTGCCAGGGCTTCAGCCCCATGCTGGGGCTGGGGGGGCAAAAATGGGGAAAATGGGGGTGTCAGGGGGAACAGGGCCTTCTGCCAGGGCTTCAGCCCCATGCTGGGGCTGGGGGAGCAGAAATGGGGGTGTCAGGGGAGTTCTGGGGGTCTCAGGGGGAACAGGGCCTTCTGCCAGGGCTTCAGCCCCATGGTGGGGCTGGGGGAGCAAAAATGGGGGAAATGGGGGGTCTCAGGGGGAACAGGGCCTTCTGCCAGGGCTTCAGCCCCATAATGGGGCTGGGGGAGCAAAAATGGGGGTGTCAGGGGGAGTTCTGGGGGTCTCAGAGGGAACAGGGCCTTCTGCCAGGACTTCAGCCCCATAATGGGGCTGGGGGAGCAAAAATGGGGGAAAATGGGGGGTCTCAGGGGGAACAGAGCCTTCTGCCAGGGCTTCAGCCCCATGCTGGGGCTGGGGGGGCAGAAATGGGGGTGTCAGGGGGAGTTCTGGGGGTCTCAGGGGGAACAGAGCCTTCTGCCAGGGCTTCAGCCCCATAATGGGGCTGGGGGGGCAGAAATGGGGAAAATGGGGGTCTCAGGGGGAACAGAGCCTTCTGCCAGGGCTTCAGCCCCATAATGGGGGCTGGGGAGAACCAGGGGTTAGGGAATGGGGTCTCAGGAGGGGTTCTGAGGGGTTTTGGGGTGATTTCTGGGGGTCTCAGGGCCTGAGGGAGCTGCCCACAGAGGGGGGAACAGCAGCAGCGTTTCCAGCCCTACGTAGGGAAATGGGGGGAAACAGTGGTGGGGTCTCAGGGGAAATGGGGAGGGGATTACAGGAGGGATTTATAGGGGAAAAATTGGGGATTTATATGGGAAAAATTGGGATTTATGGGGGAAAAATTGGGGTTTATGGGGGAAAAATTGGGGATTTATAGGGGAAAAATTGGGATTTATGGGGGGGGTCCCAGGCGGGACAGACCGGGGGGGAACAGCAGCATCTGGCGGGGTTGGACCCACGGGAGGGAAATGAAGGGTTGGGGGTCTCCTGGGGGGGTTACGGGGGTCCCAGAGGGGCTCAAACCCGGGGGGGGCTCTGAGGGGAATTCGGTAAAACCCCCGTGAGGGACCCGCCCCTTCCCGGCACCCCCAAACCCTCAGGAAACGCTCAGGGAGCACCCGGGACCCTCCCCACAATCCCCCCCCGTGCCGGGGCGCACCCAGGACCCCCAGACCCCCCCTCAATTCCGGTTCCGACCCCTCCGGGCCCGCCCCGGTCCCGGTCCCGGCACCGCCCCCCCCCCTCCCCTCACCGGGGCCGCCGCCGGCGCGGGCAGCGCGGGGCACGACGGGAGGGGGCGGGGCCTGCGCGCGCCGCCGGCCGCGATTGGGTGAGAGCGGTGGGTGTGGTTTAGGGGGCGTGGTCTTGGTGGGTGTGGTAATGAGGGGGCGTGGTTTGCGTGGTGGGCGTGGTCACGGCTTCCTCCCGAATCAACGCAATTTTCCCGAAACCCCCGATTTCCCTCCAAATTCCTCCAATTTCACCTCAAAATCTCCCCCGATACCACCCCAAATTTCCTCCTGTTTCTTCCCAAAATCCCCCCGATGTCTTCCCAAAATTTCACTTCCAAATACCTCCGATTTCACCCCAAAATTCCCCCGAATTGTCCCCAAAATCCCCCCTATTTCACACCAAAATCTTCCCGATTTCACCCCAAAATGCCCCCCCGATACCACCCTCAAATATCCCATTTCTCCCCAAAATCCTCCCGATTTCTCTCCAAATTCCCCGCAATTTCACCTCCAAATTCCTCCAATTTCACCCTAAAATCCACCCGATTTCACCAAATTCCCCCCCCCAATTTCACCCCAACTTTCCTCTGATTTCATCTCCTAATTCCCTCTGATTTCACCTCCAAAATCCTTCAATTTCACCCCAAAATCCCCCCGATTTCTCCCCAAAATGCTCCCCTATTTCACCCCAAAATCTCCCCAGATTTCACCTCCACATTCCCCTTGATTTCACCCCAAAATCCTCCTGAATTCACTCCAAAATCCCCCCAATTTCACCTCAAAATCCCCAGACTTTCACCTCCAAATCCCTTCCGATTTCATCTCCAAAATCGCCCAAATTTCACCCCAAATCCTCTCCCCCGCACCCCAAACTGCCACAATTCCCCCCAAATCCCCTCGAGTTCCCAAATCTCCAAAATCCCACCCCAAAATCCCCTCCAGGCAGCATCGCCGGGGCCGTTCCCCCACATCCTTTATTGGGGTCCGGGGGGTCCCGGGGGGTCCCGAGGGGATTTCAGCAGCGCTGGCGCCGGGCCCGGGGGGTTCTGGAAGGTTCCAGGGGGTTCCGGGGGGTCCCAGTGGATCCTGGGTGGTCCCACAGGATCCGGGGGGCTCCTGGGGGCTCCCGGAGGGGATTTCAGTGGGGCTGGGGCCGGGTCCGGGGGGTCCTGGTGAATCCCGCGTGGTCCCGGTGCGTTCCAGGGGGTTCTGGGGGTCCCGGGGGGGTTTCAGTGGGGTTGAGGCCGGACCCGGGGGGTCCTTGGGGGGTCCTGGTGGATTCTGGGTGGTCCCGGGGCATCCCAGGGGGTCCCGGGGGTCTCGGGAGGTTCCCTGGGGGGGTCCCGGTGGGTTCCAGGGGATCCCGGGGGGGTTTCAGTGGGATTGGGGCTGGGTCCGGGTGGGTTCCAGGGGATTCTGGAGGGTCCCGGGGGTCTCGGGAGGTTCCCTGGGGGGGTCCCGGTGGGTTCCAGGGGATCCCGGGGGGGTTTCAGTGGGATTGGGGCTGGGTCCGGGTGGGTCCCAGAGGATCCTGGAGGGTCCCAGGGAATCCCGGGAGTCCCGGAGGATCCCGGTGGATCCCGGACGGTTCCGGATGGTCCCGGTGGATCCTGGGGGGGGGTCCCAGTGGGTCTCAGGGGGTCCCGGGGGTGGGGGGGGGTCCCAGGGGTCCCAGTGAGTCCCAAAGGATTCCGGTGGATCCCGGGGGGTCCCGGGGGTCCCAGGGGGTCCCCGAGGGGTTCAGCGGCGCTGGGGCAGGCACAGCCCCCCCGGGCGGTCCCAGGGGGTCCCGGTGGATCCCAGGGGGTCCCAGGGGGGGGTCCCCAGGGGGTTCAGCGGCGCTGGGGCAGGCACAGCCCCCCCGGGCGGCTCCGGGCGGTCCCGGCTTTGCAGGCACAGCGGAAGGAGCCGCTGGTGTTGATGCAGCGCTCGCGGGGGCAGCGGGGACCCCCCCGGGGGTCCCGACACTCATCGATATCTGGGGGGCACGCACACAGGTCAGGGACCCCCAAAATAACCCCCAAAATAACCCCCAATATTCCCTAATGGAACCCCAAAAATCCCCCCCCCCCCCCCCCCCCCGCGTGGCACTCATCGATATATGGGGGGGGCAAAAATATCCCCTGGGACCCCCAAATTCCCCCACCCGGGGGTCCCCACACTCGTCAATATCTGGGGAAGGGATGGGACACACACACAGGTCAGGGACCCCCAAAATAACCCCCAATATTCCCTAATGGAACCCCAAAATTCCCACCCTGAGAATCTCGATATATGAGGGGCCAACAGGGGGCAAAAATATCCCCTGGGACCCCCAAAATCCCCCCCCCACAAAGCTCCGGACCCCCAGACTCCCCCCGGGGGTCCCGACACTTGTCGATATCGGGGGGCCATGCACACAGGTCAGGGACCCCCAAAATAATGCCCAATATTCCTTAATGGAACCCCAAAATTCCCACCCTGGGGATCTCAATAGATGGGGAGGCAATAAGGGACAAAAATATGCCCTGGGACCCCCCCCAAAATCCCCCCCTACAAAGCCCTGGCACCCTGGGCTGTCTGTGGGCAGCGGAGACCCTCAGACCCACCCGGGGATCCCCAAAATTTAGGGGAATGCAGGAGTGAGGAGGGTCCTGACCCCCTCCCCACCTCCCAGTGCTCCAAAACCCTCGGTCCTGGGGGGGTTGGAGTTCCAGGGGGGGTCCCAGGGGGGATTTTGGGGTCTCACCGAGGCAGCGGGTACGGGCAGGGTCCGGTTGGAAGCCTGGGGGGCACTCGGGGAGTTTTGGGGGGTCCCAGGGGGGTCCCAGGGGGGATTTTTGGGGTCTCACCGAGGCAGCGGGTGCGGGCGGGGTCCGGCTGGAAGCCCGGGGGGCACTCGGGGGGATTTTGGGGGTGTTTGGGGGGGATTTTGGGGGTCCCCATTTTCGGGGGGCTCTCACCGAGGCAGCGGGTGCGGGCGGGGTCCGGCTGGAAGCCCGGGGGGCACTCGCAGCCCCCCCGGGGGGAGCGGAGGCAGCGCCCGGGGACCCCCCCGGGACAGGGACACTCAGCGGAGTCTTCCTCAGAGCTGTCCTCACCTGGGGGGCACGGGGGGACCCCAAATCAGAGGAGTTTGGGAGACAAGGGGACCCCAATTCTGAGGGGTCAGGGGGGGCTTGGGGACCCCAATTCTGAGAGGTTTGGGGGGCACAGGGACCCCAACTCAGAGGGGTCAGGGGGGCACGGAGACCCCAAACCGGGGGGGTCTGGGGTCCTAAATTGGGGGGGGGAGGCACGGGGACCCCAGTTCAGGGGGCTTTTGGGTCCTGAATTGCGGTGGGGGGGGCACGGGGACCCCAACTCAGAAGAGTTTGGGGTCTTAAATTGGGGGGGGGGGCACGGGGACCTCAGGGGGTCTGGGGGACACGGGGACCCCAACTCAGAGAGGTTTGGGGTCCGGAATTGGGGGGGGCACGGGGACCCCAAGTCTGAGGGGTCTGCGGGCTGGGGGACCCCAACTCGGAAGGGTTTGGGGTCCTGAATTTGGGGTGGGGGGCACAGGGACCTCAACTCAAAAGAGGTTTGGGGGACCCCAATTCTGAGGGGTCTGGGTCCTAAATTGGGGAGGGGGGGGAGAGGTTGGAGGGGCTCAAGATCAAGGTTTGGGGGCTCGGTTGTGAATTTGGGGGGTCCCAGGGGTGTCTCGGGAGGGGGGGGCTAATGGGGGGTCCCAGGTGGGTTTGGGGGGTTAAAAGGGGGGTCAGTTTTGGGGGTCCCAGGGGTTTAATGGGGGGTCAGTTTTGGGGGTCCCAGGGGGGTTTGGGGAGGTTAAAAGGAGGTTCAGTTTTGGGGGTCTGGGGTTGAGGTTGGGGTGGGTTTGGGGGTGGGTTTGGGGAGGGGGATATTGAGGGGGGGGTCAGTTTTGGGGGTTCCAGGGGGGGTTGAGGTTGGGGTGGGTTTGGGGGTCTCAGGGAGTTTAGGGGGGTTAATGGGGGGGGTCAGTTTTGGGGGTCCCAGGGGGTTAATGGGGGGGTTCAGTTTTGGGGGTCCCAGGGGGTTAATGGGGGGGTTCAGTTTTGGGGGTCCCAGGGGGTTAATGGGGGGGGTCAGTTTTGGGGATCCCGGGGGGAGGTTGGGGGTCAGTTTTGGGGTCCCACCTCTGCGGGGCCCCCCCAGGCTGAGGGCGCTGACGTCCCAGAAGGAATTGCTCTCGCTCTGCACGGGGGGGCACGGCAGGCCTGGGGGGGGGGGGAGACCCCCAAAATCAGCCACCAGACCCCATAGGGACACCCCGAGATCCCATAGGGACCCCTGACCCCATAGAGTCATCCAGGACCCCCAAACCCCCTCCCCCCAAATCCCCCCTTAGGACCCTATAGCACCCCCCAAATCCCCTCTAGGACCCTACAGCCCCCCCACATCCCCCCAGGACCCCCCAAATCCCCCCTGGAATCCCTCAAACTCCCCCAACCACCCCTCAAACCCCCCCTTAGGAAACTGCAGCCCCCCCTAAACCCCCTCAAATCCCCCTAAATCAGCCCTTTGGACCCTACAGTCCCTTCCAAATCCCCCCAAAATCTCCCCTAAGACCCCCCTAGGAGCCCCCAAATCCCCCCCAAACCCCCCCCCGTTGCTGACCTGGGGGCCGGGGGGCGCAGGGCCGGCAGTGGGGTCCCCAGCCCGCGCCCCCCCGGCAGCAGCACTCGTCCATGGTCAGGGGTCCCCCCCTGAGGGGCGCCCCACAGACCCCCTCGTCCCCCCGGCGCTGCCAGCACACGTCCCTGCGCTCCGGGGGGGGGCGCTCCGGAGGGGGGGGGCGATCTGGAGGGGGGGAAATGGTGGGGGGGGGGGGTCAGGGACATCTGGACCCCTCCCCAAAAAAACCCCAAATCCTCCAAACCTCTCCCAATGAACCCCCAAATCCTCCAAACCTCTCCCCAGAGAAATTATAAAATCCCTCCACCCTCCAAAAAATCTGGCAATTGCTGGGGGGGGGGGCAGGGAGCTCCGGACCCCCTCCCCAAAATGCCCCCCGACCCCCAAAAATCCCGGTAGTGGCTGGGGGGGTGGGCAGGGAGCTCCAGACCCCTCCCCAAAGAAACCCCAAATTCCCCCCACCCCAAAAATCCCGGTAATGGTGGGGGTGGGGGCTCCATTTACACGACCCCCACCCCCCATTCCCAGGCGTCTCACTTTTCCGGGGGAGGGGGGGGGAAGAACCTCCAAAACCCCCCCCCCAAAATATCCCCAAATTCCGGGGGTTTCTCCCCATTCCGGGGGTCTCTCCCCATTTTGGGGGTCTCTCCCCATTCCCAGGGGTCTCTCCCCATTCCGGGGGTCTCTCTCTCCCCACCCCGGGGGGTCTCACCGGGCTCGGGGCCGGGCAGGCAGCGTCGCAGCCCAGGGTGGTACCGAGCCCCAGGGGTCCCTCCCCATTGCCGGTTTTTGGGGGGTATCCCGGGGGTCTCTGCCCCCATTGCCCACCCCGGGGGTCTCTCTCTCCCTACCCCGGGGGTCTCACCGGGCTCGGGGCCGGGCAGGCAGCGTCGCAGCCCAGGGTGGTACCGAGCCCCAGGGGTCCCTCCCCATTGCCGGTTTTTGGGGGGTATCCCGGGGGTCTCTGCCCCCATTGCCCACCCCGGGGGTCTCTCTCTCCCTACCCCGGGGGTCTCACCGGGCTCGGGGCCGGGCAGGCAGCGCCGCAGCCCGGGGTGGTAGCGCGCTCCGGGCCCGCAGGTGCAGCGGAAGGAGCCGCGCGTGTTCTCGCACGCTCCGTCCACGCAGTTGGACTCGTCCAGACACTCGTCCACGTCTGGGGAGGGGGCGGGGGGGGATTATGGGGAGTCAGGACCCCCAAAAACCCCTGGGACCCCCCAAAAAAATCTCCAGGAGCCCCCCAAAAAAACCCCGGGACCCCCCCAAAAAACCTCTGTGACCCTCCAAGCCCGGCAGGAGCTGCCGGGATTCCCAGGGATTTCCTCGGGATTGTGGGGATCCCAAATACCATGGGGACCCCCCAAAACACCCCAGGGACCCCCGAAATACACACAGGGACCCCCCCAAAATCCCCAGGACCTGCAGCAACCCCAGGGACCCCCCCTAAAAAGTCCCGGGATCCCCCAAACCCACCAGGAGCTGCGGGGACTCGCAGGGATTCCCTCGGGATTGAGGGGATCCCAAACACCCCGAGGACCCCCAAAATACACACAGGGACACCCAAAACACACACACAGACCCCCTAAATACACACAGGGACACCCCAAAGACCCCCCAGAGACCCCCTAAATACACACAGAGACCCCCAAACACCCCAGAATCGCCCAACACCCCCAGGCTGTTTCAAGACCCCACCGCTCTCTCCCCGTGGCTCCCCCCAATCTCCCCGACACCCCCCGACCCTGAACCCCCCCAGGACCCCCCGGACACCCCCCAGGGACCCCCCCCTGACCCAGGCACTGTCTCAGGGCGCTGTCGTAGTCGAAGCCCGCCTTGCAGTAGCACTCGTAGCCCGGCTGGGTGTTCACGCATTTGCCGCCCTTGCAGATCTCGGCCCCGAAGAGGCCGCACTCGTCAATGTCTGCGGGTGGGGAGGGGGCTCAAGAGACCCCCGGGCGTGGGGAGAGGGCTCAGGGTCCGGGAGACCCCCGGGGGAAAGGGACAGCCCCCCCTCGGATGGAGGGGATGGAAGGGATGGGGGAAAATGGGGGGAAAATATGAGGGAAATGGGAAAAAATAGGGTGGAAAACGGGGGGGAAATGAGGGGGAAAAGGGGGAGAAAAAAGTGCAGAAAAACAGGAGGAAAATGGGGAAAAAGGGGAAAAATGTGGAAAAAATGGAGGGGAAAATGTGGGGGGGAAGGGAGGAAAAACGGGGAGAAAATGGGGAAAAACGGGGGGGGGAAATGGGGGGAAAAAGGGGGGAAGGAAGGGGGGGAAGAGTGTGGAAAATGGAGGGGAAAAACAAGGGGCAAATATGGAGAAAAATAGGGGGGGAAATGGGGGAAAAATAGGTAAAAATGGAGGGAAAATGGGGGGAATAACAGGGGGGAAATGGGGGGAAAATGGGAAAAATGGGTTTTCCTTGGAAAAACGGGGGCTGCAGAAACGCCCCCGGGGGATGGGGGCGACACGGGGGGACACGGGGGGGGGTGACATGAGGGGACACGGGGGGGGGGACATGAGGGGACACGGGGGGGGGGTCCCAGGCTCTCACCGCGGTGCGCGGGGATCCCCCCGTAGTCGAGGCCGTTGTCGTCCTGGATGAAACCCCTCCCGTCGGGACAGAGCGCCACGAACTCGGCTGGCAGGGGGCAAAAAAACGTCAAGGGGGGGGGGGTATTGAACCCCCAGAGCACCCTCGGGACCCCCACAGCATCACCGGTGTCCCCCCTTTCCCATAAACCCTGCTGGGGATGGGGTGGGGAAGGGTCGGTCCAACTCCCCCATTTCCCCCCAAACCCCCCAAAATTAGGTTGTAAATGGGGTCTTAGGGGGTCCTGAACCCCCAGAACACCCTCGGGACCCCCAGACCACCCTCGGGACCCCCACCCACCCCTGGTGACCCCAACCCACCCTCGGTGTCCCCCCCTTTTCCCATGAGCGGCCCACAAACCCTGTGGCGATCAAGTGAGGAAGGGTCGCTCCAGCCCCGCAAACCCCCCAAACCCGAGCTGCAAAGGGGGTCTCGGGGCTCCGGGGACCCCCGCGCGTACCCGAGGAGGGCAGGGGGCACGGGTACACCTCGCACAGGTCCCCCCATCCTGCCCCCACAGAGCAGCAGCACTCGCCCCGCGTCACGTTGGTGCCCAGCACGGCGTCGCAGAAGGCGGGCAGCTCCAGGCTCAGGTAACACTCCTTGCGTGGCGCGGGGGGGTCCCGGGCTGGGAAATGGGGGACAGGGGGTTAATGGGGACCCCAAAGATCCCCTCAGAGCACCCCCAGAGAATCAGGGATCCCCTAAATCCCGCAAAGTTGCGGGTATGTGCCTCCATGCCACATAGAGATAGAAAGAACCTTCTAGAACTGACCCCATTCCCCCCTTTTGAGGTGCAGAGTTCCCTGGGACCCTCAGGAACCCTCATGGACCCTGAGGGACACCGCCAGACCCTCAGGGACACCCCCAGACCCTCAGGGACACCCCCAGACCTCAGGAACCTCCCCAGACCCTCAGGAACCCCCAAAGACCCTCAGGGACATGCCCGACCTTCAAGGACACCCCCAGACCCTCAGGAACCCCCAAAGGCCCTCAGGGACATGCCCGACCCTCAGGGACAGCGCCAGACATTCAGGAACCCCCAAAGACCCTCAGGGATGCCCCCAGACCTCAGGAACCCCCCCAGACCCTCAGGAACCCCCAAAGGCCCTCAAGGACACCCCCAGACCCTCAAGGACACCCCCAGACCTTCAGGAACCCCCAAAGACCCTCAGGGGCACCCCCAGACCTTCAAGGACACCCCCAGACCCTCAGGAACCCCCAAAGGCCCTCAGGGACACCCCCAGACCCTCAGGGACATGCCCAGACCCTCAGGAACCCCCAAAGGCCCTCAAGGACACCCCCAGACCCTCAAGGAGACCGTCAGACATTCAGGAACCCCCAAAGACCCTCAGGGGCACCCCCAGACCTTCAAGGACACCCCCAGACCCTCAGGAACCCCCAAAGGCCCTCAGGGACACTCTCAGACCCTCAGGGACACCGCCAGACCCTCATGGACACCCCCGGACCCTCAGGGACACCCCCAGACCCTCAGGGACACCGCCAGACCTTCAGGAACCCCCAAAGACCCTCAGGGACGCCCCCAGACCCTCGAGAAGCCCCCCCAGAACCCCTCCGTGCCCCCCCCCAGCCCCTCCGTGCCCTCACGGAGGAAGCGGCGGCCGTCGGGGCTGGGGCTGAGTCCGGGGGGCAGTGGCAGCTGATGGACCCCCAGACCCAAAACCCACACAGAAACCCCCAAAACCCCTCAAAACTCCCCCAAAACCCCCCCAGGGACCACCCCAGCCCCCGACCCCCCCTCACGGAGGCAGCGGCGGCCGTCGGGGCTGGGGGCCAGCCCGGGG
The DNA here is from genome assembly GCF_027887145.1 of Ammospiza caudacuta. Classification (NCBI taxonomy): domain Eukaryota; kingdom Metazoa; phylum Chordata; class Aves; order Passeriformes; family Passerellidae; genus Ammospiza; species Ammospiza caudacuta. The sequence goes on along the minus strand of NC_080624.1, from coordinate 4,130,451 downwards.
GGGCAGCGGCAGCTGAAGGAGCCCTCGAGGTTGGTGCAGGTGCCGGGCGGGGGGCACAGCCCCGGGTCCAGCGCGCACTCGTCGATGTCTGGGGAGGGGGGGGGAAATCAGAAAGACCCCCAAAAAAACCCCTCAAAGACCTCCTGGTATCGTGGGGAGGGGGCTTCACACCCCCACCCCAGGCTGTGCATACCTGGGGGGTTTCTTGGGGTTGTTTTGGGGCTTTTTTGGGGGTGCTTTGGGGGGGATTTGAGGCTGTTTAGGGGCTTTTTTGGCGGATTTTTGGGGTTTTTTTGAGGGCTGTTTTGGGGTTTTTTTGGGCTCTTTGTGGAATTTTTTTAGGGCTTTTTGGGGGCTGTTTTGGGGGGCTTTTTGGCGGCTGTTTTGGGTTTTTTGGGGGGTTTTTTGGAGGGCTGTTTTGGGGGTTTTGGGCGTTGTTTAGGGTTTTTTTCAGGGCTTTTTCGGGGCTTTTTTGGGCTTTCTAGGGGCTTTTTTGGGTTTTTTGGGGGGGCCTGTTTTGGAGTTGTTTTGTGGGGATTTTGGCGCTGTTTTGGGGTTTATTTGGGGCAGGGGTCTCGGGCTGTTTTGGGGGTCTCTGGGGGGGGGTCTCACCCCGGCAGCGGCGGCCGTGCAGCAGCGCGTACCTGGGGGGGGCTGGTTTGGGGTTTATTTGGGGCTGTTTTGAGCGGGTTTTAGGGCTGTTTTTGGTCTGTTTTGGGGTTTATTTGGGGCGGGGGTCTCTCGGGGGTCTCACCCTGGCAGCGGCGGCCGTGCAGCAGTGCGTACCCGGGGGGGCACAGGCACCGGTAGGACCCCGCCGTGTTCACGCAGTCGCCCCCAACGCAGGCGGCCGCGAACTCGCACTCGTCGATGTCTGGGGAGGGGGGGGGGGGGTGAGACCCCCGGGTGCGAGACCCCCCCCCCAAACCCCATAACCCACCCAAAGCTCCCCCAGACCCAGAAATCCCCCAGATCCACCCCCAAACCCCAGAAACCCCCCCAGATCCACCCCCAGATCCCAGAAACCCCCCCAGATCCCCATAATCGCCCCAGATCCCACTGACCCCAGACCCCTAAAACCCCCCCAGAGCTCCCCAAACCCCAATAACTCCCAGACCACCCCAGACTCCAATAACCCCCCCAAAGCCCCCCCAGACCCCAACGACCCCCAACCCCCTGAGGCCCCCCAGACCCCGATAATCCTCCCAGATCCAGACCCAAACCCCACCGACCCCCCAACCCCTAAACCGCCCCCAAACCCCACCAACCCCCTGAGCCCCCCCAGATCCACCCCCAGACCCCAATAACCCCCCAAAACCCTCAAACCTCAACGACCCCAACCCCCTGTGCCCCCAAAACCCCCCAGACCCCACTGACCCCCAATCCTCTGGGACCCCCCCAGAGCCCCCCAAACCCCTAAAACTCCCCCGAGCCCCCCTAAACCCCAAACCCCAATAACCCCCCAGATCCCAATAACCCCCCAGACCCAGACTCCAAAGCCCCCCCAAACCCCAACAACCCCTCCAGATCCACCCCTAAAATCCCCCCAACCCCCCCAAACCCCACCAACCCCCAGTCCCGACCCCCTCCCCGTTTTTGGGGTACCCTGGCAGCGGGGGGGGTCCCGCGCCGGCTGCAGCCCGGGGGGGCACTGGCACTTGTAGGATCCGGGGGTGTTCACGCAGCCCCCCCCGGCACAGAGACCCCCGGCCTCGCACTCGTTCACGTCTGGGGGACCCCCAGTGAGACCCCTGCTTTGAGGAGGGGTCCCAGGGGGGGGTCTGGGGTGTGGAGGGGGTGCCAAGGGGGAGTTTTGGGGGGTCTGAGGGGGTGGGGAAGGAGATTTGGGGGGTTTGGGGCGAGGGGGGTCCCAAGGTGGGGGTTGGGGTGTGGGTGGGGGGGTCCTGGGAGGGAGTTTCGGGGGGTCTGGGGTGGGAGTTTGGGGGGTTTGGGGTGGGGGGGTTCCTGGGTGGGAGTTTTGGGGGGTCCCGGGGGTTTTTGGGGATCCCAGGGTGGTTTTGGGGTGTCACAGAGGTTTGGGGGGTCCTGAGGGATTTTGGGAGGGTCCTGTAGGAGTTTGGGGTGTCCCAGGGTGGTTTTGGGGATCCCAGGGTGCTATTGGGGTGTCTCAGAGGAGTTTGGGGGATCCCAGGGGACTTTTGGGGGGATCCCAGGAGGGTTTGGGGGGGTCCCAGAGTGGTTTTGAGGGAATCCCAGAGGAGTTTGGGGTGTCCCAGGGTGGTTTTGGGGCGTCCCAGGGTGGTTTTGGGGGGATCCCAGAGGTTTTGGGGGATCCCAGGGGTTTTGGGGGTGTCCCAGGGTGGTTTTGGGGTGTCCCAGAGGTTTGGGGTATCCCGAGGGATTTTGGGGGATCCCGGGAGGAATTTGAGGGATCCCAGAGATTTTAGGGTGTCCCAGGGGTTTTGGGGGGGTTTTGGGGTATCCCAAGGGTTTAGGGGTTTGGGGGGGGATCCCGGGCATTTTTTGGAGGTTCTCGGGGTTTTTGGGGTATCCCGGGGTTTTTGGGGTGTCCCTGGGGGTCCCGGCGGTGCTGACCGATGCAGGCGCCGTTGAGGCCGCGGTAGCCGGGGGGGCAGGGGGTGCACACGAAGCCCCCGGGCTGATTCTCACACTTGGAGTCGGGGCAGGTGCCCACGTCCAGGCACTCGTTGATGTCTGGGGACATTTGGGGACATCAGGGATATTGGGGACATTGGAGACATTTGGGGACATCGGGGACATTGGGGACACTGGGGATATTGGGGACGTCGGGGATGTTTGGGGACGTCAGGGACATTGGGGACATTGAGGATGTTGGGGACATTGGGGACATTGGGGACATTTTGGGGACATTGCTCACCCAGCTGGGTGCTGCAGGAGTCCAGGGACATTGGGGACATTTTGGGGACATAGGGGACATAGGGGACAATGGGGACGTTGGGGATGTTGGAGACGTTGGGGGACACTGGGGACAATGGAGACATGGGGACATCAGGGACATTGGGGATATTGGGGGGACACCCCACAGTACCCCCTGTCTCCATCCCTGGTGGCTTCGTGTCCCCACCTCCTTCCAAGGTGTCCTGTCCCCACCCCAGTGTCCCCATCCCGATGTCCCCACTCCGGTGTCCCCACCCCGGTGTCACCTTCGCAGAGCGGTGGCCGCGAGCCCTTGCGCCGGTAGCCCGGGTGACACTCGCACTTGTAGTGGCCGGGCACGTTGGAGCAGGTGCCACCGTCCCCGCACACGTCACCCTTGGCGCACTCGTCGATGTCTGCGGGGACACGGGCGGTCACCGGCCCTGTCCCCAACCCCGGGCAGTGTCCCCAACCCCAGACAGTGTCCCCAACCCTGTCCCCAACCCCGTCCCATGTCCCCATCCTTGTCCCCTATCCCCAGTCCTGTTCCCACCCCTGTCCCCTGTCCCCAACCCCAGGCAGTGTCTCCCAACTCCATCCCATGTCCCCAAACTCGTCCCCAACCATGTCCTCAAGCTTGTCCCCTGTCCCTCACCCCGGCCAGTGTCCCCAGCCCCGGGCAGTGTCCCCAACTCCGGGAAGTGTCCCCAAACCTGTCCTGTACCCCCAGCCCCGTCCCCTGTCCCCAATACTGTCCCCAACGCCATCCCATGTCCCCAAATATGTCCCAACCCTGTACCCTGTCCCCAACCCCTTCCCATGTCCTCAACCCTGTCCCCAACCCTATGCACTGCCCCAACCTCCCATTCCATGTCCCCAACCCTGTGCCATGTTCCTTGTCCCCAACCCCTCCCCGTGTCCCCTGTGTTCCGTGTCCCCATCCCCGTGTCCCCATCCCCGTGTCCCCATCCCCGTGTCCCCGTGTCCCCGGTACCTGCACAGGTGCGCAGTCCCTTGTGCAGGCGCAGTTGGAAGCCGCGGTGACAGTGACAGGTGTAGGAGCCGCCGGTGTTCATGCACACGCCGCGCCCGGCGCCGCACGGCTCCGCCTCGCACTCGTTCACGTCTGTGCGGGTGTGTGCAGGTGTGTCACAGGTGTGTGCAGGTGTGTACAGGTGTGTCACCAGGTGCGTCATCATGTGTGTCACAGGTGTGTCACCAGGTGTGTCACAGGTGTGTCACCGGTGTGTACAGGTGTGTCACCAGGTGTGTCATCATGTGTGTCACAGGTGTGTCACCAGGTGTGTCACAGGTGTGTCACCGGTGTGTACAGGTGTGTCACCAGGTGTGTCATCATGTGTGTCACAGGTGTGTCACCAGATGCATCACAGGTGTGTCACTAGGTGTGCTCAGGTGTGTCACAGGTGTGTCACTGTGTGTCACTGTGTGTGTGACCCCCCCAGCCCTGCACGGCTCTGCCTTGCACTCATTCACATCTGTGTGGGTGTGTACAGGTGTGTCACAGGTGTGTCACAGGTGTGTCACTGTGTGTGTGACCCCTCCAGCTCCGCACGGCTCCGCCTCTCACTCGTTCACGTCTGCACAGGTGTGTACAGGTGTGTCACAGGTGTGTCACCACATGTGTCACCGTGTGCGTGACCAGGTGTGTGACCATGTAACCCCCCCCCAGTCCCACACTCATTCACGTCTGCAAAGGTGTGTCACCAGGTGTGCCAGGTGTGCACAGGTGTGTCACCGTGTGTGTGACCCTCTGACCCTCCCCGGTGTCCCCATGTCCCCCTGTCTGTCCCCCTGTCCGTCTGTCTGTCCGTACCGGTGCAGTAGCGGCGCTGGGGGTGCCAGCGGTACCCCGGGAAGCAGAGGCAGCTGTACCCCCCCGGGCCCATCACGCACTCCCCGGGCCCGCAGATGTTCCGGTTCAGTTTGCACTCGTCCGTCTCTGTTGGGGGCGGATTTTGGGGTCACCCCGGGAGACCTCGGGGGTCCCAAGGGGGTCCCAAAGGGGATTTGGGGGGTCTCAATGGGATTTGGGGGTGTTGCAGGGGGTCCCAACGGGATCTTGAAGGTCCCAAAGGGGTTTGGGGGGGTTTCAAAGGGATTTGGGGCTGCTGCAGGGGGTCCCAATGGGATTTGGGGGGTCCCAAAGGAGATTTCAGGATGCTGGAGGGGTCCCCAATAGGATCTTGGGGGTCTCCATGGGATTTGGGGATATCAATGGGATCTGGGGGTGCTGGGGGGGTCCCAATGGGAGCTTTGGGGGTGCTGGAGGGGGTCCCAAGGGGATCTTGAGGGTCTCAATGGGATCTTGGGGATCTCAGTGGGATTTGGGGGTGCTGGAGGGTGTTCCAATGGGATTTGGGGGTGTTGGAGGGGGTCCCAATAGGATCTTGGGGGTCTCAATGGGATTTGGGGGTCTGGAGGGGTCGCAATGGGATCTTGGGGTGTTGGGGGATCCCAGCAGAGTCCCGGGGGTCCTGGGGGGATTGAGGGGTCCCGGGGGGTGTTGGGGGGTCCCGGGGGTCTCTCACCGGTGACCTGGGTGGGCGCGATCTCGGCCGCGCTGCGCGTCAGCTGCTCCGGGGGCAGCCGCCAGAGCGGGGCCGGCGTGGGGCGGGCCAGGAGCGCTGGGGACAGCGGGGACAGTGAGGGGACAGCGAGGGGACAGGGTTGGGACAGCGAGGGGACAGTGAGGGGACAGCGCTCTCCGGCCCTGCCCCATCCCCATCTCTGCTCCTGTTCCCATTCCTGTCCCCAAAGTGTCCCCAACCCCTTCTGGCCACCACGGGCATGTCCCCTTCTTCATCCTGGTGCGTGTCCCCATACTGTCCCCAAAATGTCCCCAAAGTGTCCTTGAACTGTCCCCAAAGTGTCCCCATAAACATCCCCAAAGTGTGCCCAAACAGTGCCCAAAATGTTCCCAAACTGTCTCCATAAATGTCCCCAAAGTGTCCCTGAACTGTCCCCAAAATGTTCCCAAACTGTCTCCATAAATGTCCCCAAAGTGCCCCCAAACTGTCCCTGAAGTGTCCCCAAAGTGTCCCAAAATGTCCCTGCCCTGTCTCCAAACTGTCCCCCCCATGTCCCTCCCGTGTCCCTCCCGTGTCCCCCCCGTGTCCCCCCCGTGTCCCCCCTCCATGTCCCTTACCGGGGTACAGGGGGGGGTCGCTGCTCCCCGGGGGCTGCTCCAGGCCCTGCTCCTCCGAGGGGCTCCCGAACACCGGCAGCTGGGGGGGCACCGTGTCCGTCTGTCCCCTCTGTCCCCTCTGTCCCCCCTCCCATCCCCCCAAACCCTCCCAGCGCCCCCAGCCCCCTCCCCTTCATGCTTGTCCCCCACAATGTCCCCTCCCAATGTCCCCCACAATTTCCCCCCTCAATGTCCCCCCAATGTCCCCCCATTTCCCCCCTCAATGTCCCCCCAATGTCCCCCCATTTCCCCCCTCAATGTCCCCCCAATGTCCCCCCCTCAATGTCCACCCCAATGTCCCCTCCTAATGTCCCCCCATTTCCCCCCTCAATGTCCCCCCAATGCCCCGTCCCAATGTCGCCTCCCTCCAATGTCCCCCCCCCAATATCCTCCCCAATGTCCCCCCCAATGTCCCCCCCCCCCAATGTTCCCTCCCCCACTCACCATGGCCGGGGGGGTCCCAGCTGCGGGGGGGGAGGGGGCGCTGAGACCCCAAACTGACCCCCCCACCGTGGGGTGGGGGGGGGACACACAAAACAGGGGGGTCAGGGGGGGCTGGGGACATTGGGGGGGGTCACAGGGACATGGGAGGGGACATTGGGGGGGGACATGGGGGGGTGAGGGACATTGGGGGGGATTGGGGACATTGGGGGGGCACAGGGGACATTGGGGGGTCACTGGGACACGGGAGGGGTCAAAAGGAAATGGGGGGACCCCAGAGGAATTGGGGGGGCTACAGGGATATGGGGGGGGGGGGGGGTCACAGGGACATTGTGGGGGCATCACAGGGCCATGGCAAGTAGGGGACAAGGACAGGGTGAAGGTGGGGCACGGGGACATTTTGGGGTCCAGGGTTGGGGACGGGGACATTTTGGGGTCCGGGGATGGGACATTTTGGGGTCTGGATTTGGGGAGGGGGAACATTTTGGGGTCTGGGGATGGGACATTTTGGGGTCCGGGTTTGGGGACATTTTGGGGTCCGGATTTGGGTAGGGGGTGACATTTTGGGGTCCAGGTTTGGGGAGGGGGAACATTTTGGGGTCTGGGGTGCAGGGATGATGAAACATTTTTGGGGTCCGGGTTGTGGGGGAGGACATTTTGGGGTCCGGGTTTGGTGGACAGGATGGGGGACATTTTGGGCTCCGGGTTTGGGGAGGGATGGGACATTTTGGGGTCCGGGTTTGGGGTGGGTTGGGGACATTTTGGGGTCTGGGTTTGGGGTGAGTTGGGGACATTTTGGGGTCCGGGTTTGGGGTGGATTGGGGACATTTTGGGCTCCGTATTTGGGTTGGGGGGACATTTTAGGGTCCGGATTTGGGTCTGGGGTCCGTGCCCCACCTGGCGGCGGGGCCGCGTCGGGCGGCGCGGGGCTGGGGGCGGGCGGGGGGGGTCGCGGGGGGGTCCCGTCGGGGTGGATGTGCAGCGTGAAGTCGCTCTCGCCCTGGATGGTGAGGGTCTGGTGCGAGGTCAGCACGTGGTACCCCTTCCCCGCCGGGCAGATGGCCTTGAACGCGGCTGGGGGGGCACGGGGGTGTCAGGGGGCACCCCCAAACCGGGATGAGACCCCCAGGACCGGGATGGGACCCCCAGACCAAGGTAGGACCCCCCCCAGACCGGGATAGGGCACCCCGAACTGCCCTGGGACCCCCCCGGCTCCCCCCAATCCCCTGAAGGTATCCACTGGGTGGGAAGGGCTCGGCGACCCCAGACCCAGTGGGGAGGATTTGGGAGCACGGGAATCAGGGGGTACCCCCAGACCGAGCTGGGACCCCCCCGGACCGAGGTGGGACCCCCAGACCGGGATGGGGCCCCCCAAGCTCTCCCCAATCCCTGAATGTGGCCACGGCTGTCCCTGGGTTGGGAGGGCCCAGAGACCCCAGACCCACCGGGCGGATTTGGGGGAGCACAGAGGGAGTCCCAAACTGCCCTCACCCCCACAAAACGGTGCTGTTGGGGTGGCAGCGACCCCCCCAAAACCCCCCAGACACCCCCAGACCCAAAAACTGGCACTGTCAGGGGCAGAGACCACCCCCAAAGACCCCCAAACCCCCCCATACCGGTTCCATCAGGGGGTGAAGCCCCCCCAGAACCCCCCAGACTCCCCCAAATCCCCTCATACCAGTTCCATTGGGGGGGGTAGCGCCCCCCAGCCCCCCCGTACCGGTTCCATCAGGGGGTGAAGCCCCCCCAGACCCCCCCCAGACCCCCTGTACCAATTCCATTGGGGGGACAGCGCTGTCAGCAGCCCCCCAAACCCCCCCAGACCGCCTCGTAGCGGTTCCATCAGGGGGTGCAGACCCCCTCAGACCCCCCCAGCCCCCCATTACCGGTTCCGTCGGGGGGGCAGCGCTGGCAGCGCCCCCCCCAGGCCTTGCCCACGCTGCAGCAGCAGGTGCGCCGCGTCAGGCGGGTGGGCAGCGGGTGCTGGCACTGCTGGGAGCCCGAGACCAGGCGGAAACAGAGACCCCGCTCCTCGCCCGGCTCCGCTGGGGAGGGGGACAGGACACTGAGAGACCCCTCCCCAAAATACCCCAGAGACCCCTCCCCAAAATGTCCCAAAATACCCAGAGACCCCTCCCCAAAATACCCAGAGACCAGGCAGAAACAGAGACCGCGCTCCTCGCCCGGCTCCGCTGGGGAGGGGATGGAGACCTCAGAGACCCCCCCCAAAATAACCCAAAATACCCCAGAGACCCCTCCCCAAAATAACCCCGAGACCAGGCAGAAACACAGACCGCGCTCCTCGCCCGGCTCCGCTGGGGAGGGGGATAGAGCCCCAGAGACCCCTCCCCAAAATACCCAGAACACTCAGAGTTCCCTCCCCAAAATAACACCAGAACCCTCCAGAATCCCCAGGTTTCCCAAGACCCCCAGGATTTCCAGAACCCTCCAAGACCCCCAGAACTCCCCTAAGACCCCGAGGAGCCCCAGAATCTCCCAGACCCCCAGAGTCCCCCCAGACCCCTCAGGACCCCCCCAGAACCCCCCCATGTCCCCCCTTACGCAGGCACTGGCTCCGGGAGGGCCCCAGCACGTGCCCGGCCGAGCAGGAGCAGCGGAAGCTGCCCTGGGTGTTGCGGCACTCGCCGGGCTGGCACACGCCGGGCAGGGCGCACTCGTTAATGTCTGCACAGGTAAGGGCACACCTGAGCCAGGTATGGCACACCTGAGCTGGGTATGGCACATCTGGGTTGGGTATGGCACACCTGGGTTGGGTATGGCACACCTGAGCTGGGTATGGCACACCTGGACTGGGTATGGCACAGATATGGCACACCTGAGCTGGGTATGGCACACCTGGGTTGGGTATGGCACACCTGAGCTGGATATGGCACACCTGGGCTGGGTATGGCACGGGTATGGCACACCTGAGCTGGGTATGGCACAGATATGGCACACCTGAGCCAGGTATAGCACACTTAGGCTGGGTATGGCACACCTGAGCTGGGTGTGGCACGGGGATGGCACACCTGGACTAGGCATGGCACACCTGGGACAGGTATGGCACACCTGGGCTGGGTATGGCTTGGGTATGGCACACCTGAGCTGGGTATGGCACACCTGAGCTGGGTGTGGGCACATCTGAGCTGGGTATGGCACACCTGAGCCAGGTACAGCACAGGTATGGCACACCTGAGGTGGGTGTGGCACGGGTATGGCACACCTGAGCTGGGTAGGGCACACCTGGCACAGGTATGGCACACCTGAGCTGGGTATGGCACACCTGGCACAGGTATGGCACACCTGAGCTGGGTAGGGCACACCTGGCACAGGTATGGCACACCTGAGCTGGGTATGGCACGGGTGTGGCACAGGTAGAACACACGTGGCACAGATGTGGTACAGGTGTGATACAGGTGTACAGGTGTGGCACAGGTGTGAACACACCTGACCCCCCACACACTCACCTGGCCATGTGCCAGCCCTTTGCACACCTGTTACACACTCACAGGTGTCCCCCCACCCCCTGTGCCCCCCACCCCTCATTCCCCAACCTCCCCACACAAAACCCCCCAGAACCCCCCAGGAACCCACCCAGGACCCCCCAGACTCCCCCAGAACCCCCACAAGAACCCCCCAGGAACCCGTTCAGGACCCCCCCAAAACCCCCCAGACCCCCCCAAGCCCCCCAGACCCCCCCATAGCCCCCCGAGCCCCCTACCCTGGCAGTGGGAGCTGTTGAGCCGTTTGTAGCCCTGGGGGCAGTCGCCCCCCCCGCGCTCCCCCCGCGACGCTTTCGGGGACCCCGAACCTGAAACAGCCCCGAGACCCCCCCGGGTCACCCCCAGAACCGGGGGGGGTCCGGAGCACATTTGGGGGGGGGGACTCGGTTTTAGGCTGGGGTGGTCTGGGAGGGGTCTTGGGGGGACCTGGGGGGGTTCTGGAGGTGTTTAGGGGGTCCTGGGGGTTCTTGGAGGGTCTGCGGAGGTTTTGGGGGGTCTGGGGGGTTTTTGGGGCGGTTCCTGGGGGCAGTCTGGGGTCCTTCTGAGATGGTCTGGGGGCTCCTGGAGGGTTTTGGGGGGTCCTGGGTGGTTCTGGAGGGGTCTGGGGGGTTTTAGGGGGTCTTGGGGAGTTGTGGGGGGATTTTAGGAGGTTCTTGGGGGGGTCTGGGGTGGTCTCGGGGGTTCTTGGGGTGGTTCTGGGGGTCTGGGGTCGTTCTGGGGAGGTCTAGAAGAGTTTGGGGGGGACCTGGGGGGTCTAGGGGTGTTTTGGGGGGATCTGGGAGGGGGGTCTGGGGTCGTTCTGAGGAGGTCTGGGGGTTCAGGGTGGGTTCTCGTGGGGGTTTTGGGTGGTTTTGGGGAGTTCTGGGGAAATCCCGCAGGGGTTTTGGGGGTTCCTGGGTGGTCCTGGAGGGGTCTGGGGGTTTTGGGGGGGTCTGGGGGGTTCAGGGGGGTTCTGGGGGTGTCCCTGACTAATGTGGGGGGGTCCCGGGGTGGGGGTTCCCCTCTCACCCTGCTGCAGGTGGGGACATTTGTGACATTTGCTCTGTCCCCAGGCGCTGCCGATGCTGCCGCAGCAATCCTCGAGCTTGGTGAGCCCGGGCAGGGGGTTACTGCCGCACTGGGGGGGGGCACGGGGGGGTCAGCGCCCCAAAACACCCTCGGGAACCCCAAAACACCCCCGAGAACCCAAACCCACCCCAAAATATCCCCGGGAATGGAAATCCAGCCCAAAATATCCCAGGGGACCCAAATCCATCCTAAAACACTCCCGGGACCCCAAATCCACCCCAAACCCACCCCAAAACACGCCCGGGACTCGAAACGCACCCCAAAACACCCGCAAACACCCCAAAATACCCCTAAAACCCCCAAACCATTCCAAAACTCGGGGGTTCCGACGCCCCCCCGAACCCCTGAACACCCTCGGGACCCCCAAATTTACGCCCCCACCTCACCGAGTGCTTGGGCAGTCACTGGGGTTCATTGTTTTGGGGTGGTTAAATCCCACCCCAAAACACCCCTAAAACACATCAAACACCCCCTGGAACCCCCAAAACACCCCCAAACTCCGAACCTGAAGTTCCCAGGACCCCCAAATTTCTGCCCCCCCCCCCCCCCACCGAGTGCTTGGGCAGTCACTGAGCCGGGGAAGGGTTCAGCACCCCAAAACACCCCTAAAACCCCCCAAAACTCGGGGGTTCCGAGCCCCCCGAACCCCTGAACACCCCCGGGTCCCCCAAATTTCGGCCCCCCCCCTCACCGAGTGCTTGGGCAGGGTGTCCTGGAAGCAGCGGCCCAGCGGTTTGTGGGTGTGGGGCCGGGGGGGCGCGGGGGGTTTGCTGCCCGCGGGGTGCGCCAGGAGCCCCCCCCCGGCCCGGGGAGCCCCCTCGGGGGGGCGCGGCTCGATGCGGTGAACCTGCACCGAGGCCTCGGGGGGGTGATGGACCCGCACGTTCACCAGGGGAGGGGGCACCTGGGCTGGGGGCACAGGGAGATGGGACCCAACCGAAGCACGGAATTGGGGAGCCCCCCGAGAACCCCAAAATCCGGGAGATGGGACCCCCCCGAAGCACGAAATTGGGGACCCCCCCGAACCCCAAAATCCGGGACCCCCTGAACTCCAAAATCCGGGATCCGGAGCCCCCAAAATCTGGGACACGGGACCCTCCAAACCCCAAAATCCGAGACCGCCTGAACCCCGAAATCCACGACCCCCCAAAACCCTGAAATCCGGGACCCCAGAACCCCCCCAGAAGTCCCCAAACCCGGCACCCCCCCCGAGCCCCAAAATCCGGGACCCACAAAATCCCAAAATCCGGGATCCCCCAAACCCCAAAATCTGGGACCCCAGGGCCCCCCGAATCCCAAAATTCGGCACCCCCAGCCCCGCGAACCCCTGAGCCCCCTCAAATCCTCGAGCCCCCCAAACCTCCTAAACCCCTGAGCCCCCCCAAACCCCCCGAGCGCCCCAAACCTCCCGAACTCGCCAACCCCTCTGAACCCCCCAAACCCCCGAGCCCCCCCAAACCCCCCCGAATCCCCCCCAACCTCCCGAGACCCCCAAACCCCCGACCCCCCCCAAACCCCCAAACCCCCCAAACCTCACTGAGACCCCCAAACCCCCCGAGCTCCCCCAAACCCCTCGAACCCCCCAAACTCCCCACGCCCCCCAAGCCCCCCCCCATTATTTACCTTCAGCCGAGTGGTGCCCCGGCCCCAGGGGCACGACGAAGGTGGCGTGGCTGACGTGCCCCCCCCCGTGGCCCCCCCCGTGCCCCCCCCCACCGTGGGCAGCCCCCGGGGGGGGCTCGGGGGGCGCCGCCGCCCCCGGCCCATCGGCGATGACCTGCACGGCGTAAACGGCGACCTTGGAGCCGGGGGCGGGCTCGGGGGGGGCGTCGGGGGGCGCGGGGGGGGGCGGAGGGGGGGGTCCGGCCCCGCCCCCTCCCGTCCGGGCCCCCCCCCCGGCCGCGGGGACCTGGCAGAAGCGGCCGGTGAAGTTGGGGGGGCACAGGCAGTGGGAGCGGGAGCTGCACTGGCCGCCGTTCATGCAGGGCAGGGGGCACACCACTGCGGGGGGGGGAGAGAGGTGAGACCCCCGGACGGACCCCCAAATTCTCCTAAGACCCCCAGAGTGAGCCTCGAATTCCCCGAGACCCCCGGAGTGTTCCCCGAATACCCCGAGACCCCCGGAGGGACCCCTCCGAATTCCCCGAGACCCCCGGAGTGATCCCCGAATTCCCCTGAGACCTCCCAGACCCCCTGAGACCCCCGGAGTGCTCCCCGAATTCCCAGAGACCCCCGAAGGGACCCCCCCGAATTCCCCGAGACCCCCGGAGTGATCCCCGAATTCCCCTGAGACCTCCCAGACCCCCTGAGACCCCCGGAGTGATCCCCGAATTCCCCTGAGAACTCCCAGACCCCCTGAGACCCCCGGAGTGTTCCCCGAATTCCCCGAGACCCCAGAGTGCCCTCAAATATCTTGAGAGCATCCTGAGACCCCCGGAGTGCTCCCCAAATTTCCCTGAGACCCCCGGAGTGACCCCCGAATTCCCCGAGACCCCAGAGTGCCCTCAAATATCTTGAGAGCATCCTGAGACCCCCCGGAGTGCTCCCCAAATTTCCCTGAGACCCCCGGAGTGCCCCCCAAATATCCTGAGACCCCCTGAGAGCCCCAAATTCACCGAGACCCCCGGAGAGCACCCAAATCCTCTGAGACCACCCCAAGCCCCCCAGGTGCCTCTGCCTCCTCTGGCCCACCCCGGTCCCGGTGCCATCACAGCCCCATCGCCGCTGTCCCCATTGCTGTCCTTGTCCCCACCTCGGCCCTGTCACCATCCCTGTCCCCATCCTTGTCTCACCTGTCCCAGCACTGTCCCCATACCTGAGCCATCCCTGTCCCTGCGTCCCCGTGTCCCTGTCCCCGTGTCCCGGTGCCACTCACCCACTCAGAAGCCAGACCTGGTCACGGTGTCCCCATCCCTGTGTCCCCATCCCTGCCCCTATCCCCAACCCTGTCCTCACCTTGGCCCTGTCCCCAACCCTGTCCCATCCTCACCACTGTCCCATCCTCACCACCCCATACCTGAGCCATCCCTGTCACCGTGTCCCCATCCCTGTCCATGTGTCCTCATTCCTGTCCCGGTGTCCCCATCCCTGTCCTCGTGTCACTCACCCACTCAGAAGCCGGAGCCGGTGTCCCAGTGGCTGTCCCAGTGTCCCCATGGCTGTCCCCATGTCCCCGTCCCCCAGTGCCACTCACCCACTCAGAAGCAGGAGCCGGTCAGGCTGTCCCTGTCCCCGTGGCTGTTCCCATCCCTGTCCCAGTGTCCCCCTGGCTGTCCCAGTGTCCCCATGGCTGTCCCCATGTCACTATCCCGGTGTCCGGGTGTCACTCACCCACTCAGAAGCCAGAGCCGGTCAGGGTGTCCCTGTCCCCATGGACGTTCCTCTGGCTGTCCCCGTGTCCCCATGGCCGTTCCCATCCCTGTCCCCATGTCCCTGTCCCCATCCCCTGGTGCCACTCACCCACTCGGAAGCCGGAGCCTGTCCCTATGGCTGTCCCCATCCCTGTCCCGGTGTCCCCACAGCTGTCCCCATGTCCCAATCCCTGTCCCCCGGTGTCACTCACCCACTCGGAAGCCGGAGCCGGTCAGGGTGTCCCTGTCCCCATGGCTGTCCCGGTATCCCCACGGCTGTCCCCATGTCACTGTCCCGGTGTCCCCATGGCTGTCTCCATGGCCTTTCCAATCCCTGTCCCGGTGTCCCCACGGCTGTCCCCATGTCACTGTCCCGGTGTCCCCATGACTGTCCCCATGTCCCCGTCCCCCGGTGCCACTCACCCACTCGGAAGCCGGAGCCGGTCAGGCTGTCCCTGTCCCCACGGCCATTCCCATCCCTGTCCCAGTGCTCCCATGGCTGTTCCAATCCCAGTCCCGCTGTCCCCATGTCCCCACGGCTGTCCCCACGGCTGTCCCCATGGTGGTCCCCTTGTCCCCCGGTGCCACTCACCCACTCGGAAGCCGGAGCCGGTCAGGCTGTCCCTGTCCCCATGGCTGTCCCGGTGTCCCGATGGCCGTTCCCATCCCTGTCCCGGTGTCCCCACGGCTGTCCCCATGTCCCTGTCCCCGTCCCCCGGTGCCACTCACCCACTCGGAAGCCGGAGCCGCTCAGGCTGTCCCTGACCCGGTGGCTGTCCCGGTGTCCCCATGGCCGTTCCCATCCCTGTCCCGGTGTCCCCACGGCTGTCCCCATGTCCCCCGGTGCCACTCACCCACTCGGAAGCCGGAGCCGGTCAGCGTGTCGGCCGCGTGCCCGTTCTCCCCGATCAGGGTCATGTTGGAGCCGGGCTGGCACGAGTCGCGGCACAGCCCCTTCAGACACGTCCTCCGGCAGATCAGGGGGGCGAAGACCACCTTGAAGCGCTCCCGGGCCACGGCCGCGCCCCCCCCGCGCCCCCCCAGCGCCGCCAGCGCCGCCAGCACCGCCCAGAGCCCCCCCAGGCTCCACATGCTGCCCCCGAGACCCCCGAGAGACCCCCGCCCCGACCCCGCGCCCACCGAGGGCTCCGATCCCTCGGTGGGGGGGTCCCGGCCGCTGGAGACCCCTCGGGGGGGCTCCCGGAGCCTCGCAAGGGTCCCGTCCGCCCCTGGGGATGGGGAAGGGGGGAGATCCCGTCTGTCTGTCTGTGCCCTCTCCAGCCGCGCCGCCCAGCCCGGAGAGAGAGGCCGAGGGGTCCCTTTTGGGGAGGGGGGTGTCCCGCAGAGGCCTGGCGGGTGCGGGGTCCCCTCGGGTGTTTTTGGGGGGATCCCGCCGGGCTCGCGCGGTCCCGCGGCCGCCTGGGATGGCGCTGGGATTGAGGGGGGGGGGGGGGGGCGGGGGCCGGGCCCTGGGGCCGCTCCAGGAATTGGGGGGGGGGGCGGGGAGGTGGGGGGAGGGGAGGAGCCCGGATGGCCGGGCCGGTTCCAGCGGCGGGACGGGGTGGGTCGGGCCGGAACCCCAACAAGATCTCCCCCAAAAACTCTCGGGACCCCCCCCAAAAACTCCCCAAAAAACTCTCAGGACCCACCCGAAAAACTCCCCCAAAAACTCTCGAGACCCATCCCAAAAACTCTCGGGACCCCCCCCCCAAAAACTCGGGGTTTGTCCCATGGTGGGGTTGGGGGGTGGAAATTCCTTGGAGCCCCCCCAGGATGGGGTATGGGAGTGCTGGGGACCCCCCAAACACCTGAGACCACCCTTGGGGGAGTGCGGTCCGCTGGAACAACTGAGACCCCCCCCCCCCCAAAAGAGAAACGGGGACCCCCCAAAACCGCTGGGGCAAGATGGAGCCCCCACGAATCCCCCCAAAACCCTCACACGGGGGTGGGCGGGGAGATGGGACCGCCCCCCAAGCGGAAAGAACCCCCTCCCCAAAAAGCGCTGGGACCCCCAGGATGGGGATGGGGCAAATGGGACCCCCCCCCAAGCCCAGAGGGCCCCTCCAAGGGCGGGTGGGACCCCCAGACACAGCGACCCCTTCCCATTTTGGGCCCCCCCAGGTCAGGACGAGGCGCCCCCGGCAGTTTTGGGGTCTCGGGAGTTTTTATTTGGTCACGGGCGCCCCCCGAAGCTCCCGGGACCCCCGTCCAGTGTCGGGACCGCCCGGGGGCGGGGCTTCAGCGCGCCCACCAATCAGGGCGGTACTTCCTGGTTTGCCCCAGGAGGGGGGCGTGGTTTCCTGCCGTAAGGCCCCGCCCGGGAGGGGCGGGGCTTTTTTTGTAATGCCCTTTGCATGGACCAATGGCGCGCCGGCGTGGGCGGGGCTTCCGCCTGGCGGCTGTCAATCACAGCACGGCGGGGCGTGGCCTGCGACGCGGGCGGGGCTTGCTGCTGTCAATCCGTCCGTCGCGGCCGCTCATTAGTCGGCGGAAGGTGGCGGGGGCGGGTCCAAAGCGCGGCGGGCGCTCTCATTGGTCGGTGAAGGGGTCTCGGGGGCGGGGCTCGGCGGGGGGCGGGGCCTTGCGCGGCCCCGCGGACACGAAGCTCCAGGGATCGATGCGGGGGCGGAGCGGGGAGGGGCGGGGCCGGGCGGGGCCTGCGGGGAAGGGCGGGGCTTGGGGGGCGGGGCGATCACCCCCGAACCCCAAAACTGCCCCAGGACCCCCCAGAAGTGCCCTCAACCCCCCCCCGCAAACTGCACCCAAACCACCCAAAACTGCCCTGCGACCCCGCAGAACGCCCCATCAGTGCCCCCACTGCCCCATGAACCCCAGCAGGACCCCAAAACCGCCCCACGACCCCCCCAAAACTGCCCTGAGAACCCCCAGAACACCTCATCAATGCTTCCACTGCCCTCTGAAATCCCCAGAACGCCAAAACTGCCCCAGGACCCCCCAAAACTGCCCCAGGACCCCCCCCAGTCCCACTTACCCCACTCGGGGGTCCCGGCTGGGCTCAGCTCTCGGGGTCTCCGAGCCCCCCGGGGTGATGGCTGCAGCCCCAGCTCGGGGGTCCCGGGGGTCCGGGCACGGCGTGGCTCAGGGGTCCCGGGGGTCCCGGGGGTCCGGGCACGGCCCAGCTCGGGGGTCCCGGGGGTCCTGGCTCCTCCCCCTTGCTCGGGGGTCCAAGACCAATTCAGCTCCAGGGTCTTGGGGGTCCGGGCTGGCCTCAGCTCGGGGGTCCCGGGGGTCTTGGGGGTCCCGGGGGGTCCGGATTCCGCTGGGATCGGGGGACCCGGGGGTCCGGGCTCGCCCCTGCTCGGGGGTCCCGGGGGGTCCGGATTCCGCTGGGATCGGGGGATCCGGGGGTCCTGGGGGTCCCGGGGGTCCGGACCCCGCTCAGCTCGGGGGTCCGGGCTTGACTCGGCTCAGGGGTCCTGGCGATCCCACTGGGGTCGGGGGTCCTGGGGGTCCGGACCCCGCTCGGCTCGGGGGTCCCGGAGCTCCAGGCCCGCCCGGTTTCGGGGGTCCCGGGTGACTCGGGGGACCCCAAGTTTCGCTCCCAGCGTCGCGGGGAGAGGCGCAGCAGCCCCGGGGAGGGCGGGGGGCTTCGGGGGGATTCGGGGGGGCGCCAGCTCCCGGCCCAGCCCCAGCGAGGCCAGCAGGGCCGAGCCCTTGAGCAGCGCCCGCCGCAGCAGCCGGGGGGTCCCGCCCCGAGACCCCCGACCCTCCTCGGCCTCCGGGGGGGGCCCGGCCTCGCCTGCGGGACACGGCGGGGTCAGCGTGGGGAGGGGGCTGCAGGAGGGGGGGGGGAGGTGGGGAGGGGTCCCAGGTATTCGGGGAGGGGTTCCAGGTGTCCATAGGGGATATTCCAGGTGTTTGCGGGGGTTCCCAGGTGGTTGAGGAGGGGTCCCAGGTCTTTGGGGGTGTCCCAGGAGTTTGGGGGGGGTCCTAAGTTTTTGGGGAGGGGTCCCAGGTGTCCATAGGGGATGTTCCAGGTGCTATGGGGGTGTCCCAGGAGTTTGGGGGATGGTCCCAGGTGTTGGGGATGGGTGCTCAGGGGGGTATCCCAGGTGTTTGGGGGGTGGTCCCAGGTGCTATGGGGGAGTTCCCATGTGTTGGGGAAGGGTCCCAGGTATTTGGGGAGGGGTCCCAGGTGTTGGGGAAGGGTCCCAGGTGTTGGGGAAGGGTCCTCAGGGGGGTGTCCCAGGTGTTGGGGATGGGTCCTCAGGGGTGCGACCCCCCCCCCCCCCCCCCCCCACAGCCCCGAGCCCCCAGACCCACCATTGGGGGAGGCGTCCCCCGGGCTCAGCTCCTCCGTGTCCAGGTACCAGGTGGTCTCATCGGGGCGCAGGCGGCGCCTGGGGGGGACACCCGAGGGTCCGGGGAGGGGTCCCGGTGTGCAGAGACCCCTCCCCAAATTCCCAAAAAGGGGGGGGGACACTCACCTGCCATTGAGGGCACCGCCCCGACCCCCACGGCCCCGCGGTGGCTCCTCCTCCTCCTCAGGCTCCACTGGGGACACAAAGGGGGGGACACGGGGTCAGGGGGGGTCACCGGGGGGGTGATGCCACCGCCCCGCCCCCCCGGGGATGACGTCACTCACGCTGGATGGCGCGCAGGCGCGGGAAGGGCGGGGATTCCCCTGGGCCATCCTGGGGGTCGTGGCTCCGGGGGTCTCCCCCAGGGGATGCCTGGACGGTCAGGCGGTGCTTGAAATCTGGGGAGGGGGAGAGCCAAGGTCAGGAGAGCCCCAAAAACCCCCCCAAAATACACCCCAAAACCCCCAACGGGCACCCAAAAATCCCCAGAGCCCCAAAAGCCCCCCCCAAAGCCCCCTGGCTCCCTCAGGACCCCCAACACCTCCCAAAGCTCCCCAAAGACCCCCAAATCCCCAGGAGCCCCAAATCCCCCGAAGCCCCAAAGCTCCCAACAACTTCTGCTCCCCCACGACCTCCCCAAATCCCTCAGGACCCCCAAATCCCCCTGATTCCCTCAAGACCCCCAATCCCCTGGACCCTTAAAGCCCCCAACATCTCCCAAAGCTCCCCAAGCCCCCCAAATCCCTCGGGACCCCCAAATCCCTCAGGACCCCCAAAGCCCCCTGGCTCCCTCAAGACCCCTAAATTTCCCAGACCCCCAAATCACCCAAGACCCCCATCTCCCCTAAGACCCCTCAGAACCCTCCAAACCCTCAATCCCCCCCTTCTCCCCCAAAACCCCAACACGCCCCAAAGCCCCCAACACCCTCCGCAATCCCCCGGCCCCATTTTCCCCCACCCTGCGGCATCCCGATGAGATCCGCCGGTTTCCGTGGCCTCCTGAAGGGGGGTCTGCGTCTCTTGGGGGCCGGGGGGGGCCGGGGGGGCCCCCTGAGCATGAGGCTGAGCTCCCGCTCCAGCACCTCGAGCTCCCGGCGCGCCACGGCGGCCTCGCGCTGCCGCAGCGCCTCGGCCTGGGAGCGCTGGGCCCGCGAGGCCCTGGCCACGGCCTCCTCACGGCTGCGCAGCTCCTGGGACAGCGGGGACAGCGGGGGGACAATGGGGTGATGGGGACAGTGGAGACAGTGGGGTGATGGGGGCGATGGGGACAGTGGGGGTGATGGGGACAGGGGGGTGATGGGGGTGATGGGGGTGATGGGAGCGATGGGGACAATGGGGTCATAGGGACAATGGGGACAGTGGGGGCGATGGGGACAGTGGGGGCGATGGGGACAATGGGGGTGATGGGAGTGATGGGGACAATGGGGTCAATGGGGTGATGGGGTCATGGGGACAGTGGGGGTGATGGGGGCGATGGGAGTGATGGGGACAATGGGGTCAATGGGGACAATGGGGGCGATGGGGACAGTGGAGACAGTGGGGTGATGGGGGCGATGGGGACAGTGGGGGTGATGGGGGCGATGGGGACAATGGGGACAGTGGGGGTGATGGGGGCGATGGGGACAATGGGGACAGTGGGGGTGATGGGGGCAACGGGAGCGATGGGGACAATGGGGTCAATGGGGACAGTGGGGACATGGGGACAATGGGGTGATGGGGGCAATGGGGACATGGGGACAATGGGGACAATGGGGTCAATGGGGTCAATGGGGTTGATGGGGTCATGGGGACAATGGAGACAATGGGGACAATGGGGACAATGGGGTGATGGGGACAATGGGGTGATGGGGACAATGAGGACAACGGGGACAATGGGGACACCGAGTGACAGCAGGGTAAATGGGGAGAGGTTTGGGGGGTCCCACGTAGGTTTTTGGGGGTGTCCCAGGTTCTCATGGGGATACCCCAGTAATTAGGGGAGGGGTCCCAGGAGTTTTGGGGGTGTCCCAGGTTCTCATGGGGATACCCCAGTAATTAGGGGAGGGGTCTCCACCTTCTCGCGGGCCCGCAGCTCGTCGAAGAGCCCCTGGATCTCGCGGCGCCACGACTCCTGCAGCGAGTGGAAGGACTCGGGGGGCCCCAGCCCCGCCGGCTCCAGCCCCCCCAGGCGCCGCAGGATGGTCCCGAAGCCCGGCCGCCGGTGGGGGTCCTGCTCCCAGCAGGCTGGGGGGGGGGGAATCGGGGGGCTTGGGGGGGCTCCCGGGGGACCCCCAGGTACCCCCCATAACCCCAGAGATCCCAGCACCCCCAAACTCCTGCGGACCCCAATATCCACAACCCCTCTGATTCCCCAGGACTCCCCAAACCCCCCCCGTACCTGCCATGAGCTTGGGGGGCTCCCGAGGGACCCCCACAACCCACAGGGACCCCCAGGTACCCCCCGTAACCCCTCAGCAACCCCAAAATTCCTGAGGACCCCAATATGCACAAATCCCCAACCCCTCTGATTCCCCAGGACCCCCCAAACCTCCCCATACCTCCAAAGCCCCCACAAGCCCCCCCATACCTGCCATGAGCTTGGGGGGGCTCCCGAGGGACCCCCACATCCCACAGGGACCCCCCAGGGACCCCCCACAACCCCAGGGATCCCAGCACCCCCAAATTCCTGCGGACCCCAATATCCACAACCCCCCAGCCCCTCTGATTCTCCAGGGCCCCCCCAAGCCCCCCGTACCTGCCATGAGCTGGGCGAAGGGCGGGGGGCAGGTGCTCGGGATGGGCAGGGTCAGTTTGTTCACGGCCACCCCATAAGCCACGGCCAGGCCGTCAATGCCCCGGTACGGCACCTCCCCGGTCAGCAGCTCCCACAGCAGCACCCCATAACTTTGGGGGGGGGCACGAGAAAGGGGTCAGACCCCCCAAAACCACCCCACAACTCTGCAGGTGCCCCCCATAAACCACCCAAACCCACACCTCTGTGATCCCATTAATGGGGGGACCCCGAATCCTCCATGGGCATCCCCAAACCTCCCCGGTCAGCAGCTCCCACAGCAGCACCCCATAATTTTGGGGGCACAAAAATGGGGTCAGACCCCCCCAAAACCACCCCACAACTCTGTGATCCAAACCCGCAGCTCTGTGATCCCACAAATGGGCACCCCAAATCCTCCATGGGCACCCCCAAAGCTGCCAGGGATACCCACAGCAGCACCCCATAACTTCGGGGGGGCACGAGAAAGGGGTCAGACCCCCCAAAACCACCCCACAACTCTGCAGGTGCCCCCCATAAACCACCCAAAGCTGCAGCTCTCAAATGGACACCCCAAATTCTCCATGGGCATTCCCAAAGCCGCCACAGCACCCCAAACCTGACAGGGATACCCTAAACTTTTCTGTGGGGTCCCTATGGGGTCTCTATAGGGCAGGGTCTGTGTGGGATCACTATGGGGTTTCTATGGGGTCCCTGTGGGGCAGGGTACCTATGGGGTCCCTATGGGGCTTCTACCAGGTCCTTGTGGGGTCTCTATGAGGTCCCTATGGGGATTTCTATGGGGTCCCTGTGGGGTCCCTATGGAGTTTCTATGGGGTCCCTGTGGGGAAAGGTACTTGTGGGGTCCCTATGGAATCTCTATGGGATCCTTATGGGGTTTCTATAGGGTCCCTATGGGGCAGAGTACCTATGGGTTCCCTATGGGGTTTCTATGGGATCCCTGTGGGGTCTCTATGGGCTCCCTGTGGGGTCCCTATGGGGTTTCTATGGGATCCTTGTGGGGTCTCTATGAGGTCCCTATGGGGCAGGGTCTCTGTGAGATCCCTATGGGGTCCCTATGGGGTTTCTATGGGGTCCCTGTGGGGCAGGGTACCTATGGGGTCCCTATGGGATCCCTGTGGGGTCTCTATAACGTCCCTACGGGGGTTTCTATGGGGTCCCTATGGAATCTCTATGGTGTCCCTTATGGGGAACCCCAAAATCCATCCCAAACCCCGATTTCCGCCCCCCCCGGGCCCCCCCGGGCCCCCTGCCCACCTCCAGACGTCGCTGCCCTTGGAGAAGGTGGATGCCCGGATCACCTCAGGGCTCCCCCATAAACCACCCAGACCCACAGCTCTGTGACCCCACAAATGGGGGCACCCCAAAATCCATCCCAAACCCCGATTTTCACCCCCCCCCCCCGTGCCCCCCCCAGGCCCCCTGCCCACCTCCAGACGTCGCTGCCCTTGGAGAAGGTGGATGCCCGGATCACCTCGGGCGCCATCCAGGCGTAGGTGCCCGCCGCGCTCATCTTGGTGGTTCGCTGCCACTCGCGGGCCAGCCCGAAGTCGGTGATTTTCAGCGTCTTCCCGCTCACGTCGTCCCCAACCACAGGCTGGGCCAGCAGAACTGGGGGGGCACGGGGTCAGGGGCACCCCCAAAGTGAGACCACCCCACATTTGGGGTGTCCTTCCCACCCTGGGGACAGCGGGGTTTGTGATCCCCTGTTCTGATGGGGACAGGTGGGAGCCCCAATGTGGGGATGTTGGGGACACCAATGTTTGGGATTCTCCACTCTGGGGACCCCAATACCTGGGATTCCTCACATTGGGAACCCCAATATCCAGGGTTCCCCACCTTGGAGACCCCAATGTCTGGGATTCCCCACCCTTGGTGACTCTAATACCTGGAATTTCTCACTCTGGAGACCCCAATATCTGGGATTTCCCACTTTGAGGACCCCAAAGTCTGGGATTCCTCACCCTTGAGGACCCCAATATCTGGAATTTCTCACCTTGGAGACCCCAATATCTGGGATTCCTCACATTGGCAACCCCAATATCCAGGATTCCCCACCCTCGGGGGACCCAAATATTTGAAATTCCTTACCTTGGGGACCCCAATATCTGGGATTTCTCACTCGAGGGACCCCAATATCTGTGATCCCCCACCCTTGAAGACCCCAATACCTGGGATTCCTCACTCTAGAGACCCCAATATCTGTGATCCCCCACCCTTGAAGACCCCAATACCTGGGATTCCTCACTCTAGAGACCCCAATATCTGTGATCCCCCACCCTTGAGGACCCCAATACCTGGGATTCCTCACTCTAGAGACCCCAACATCAGTGATCCCCCACCCTTGAGGACCCCAATATCTACGATTCCCTGCATTGGGGACCCCGATATCTAAGAACCCCCACCCTTTAGGACCCCGATATCAGTGATCCCCCACCCTTGAGAACCCCAATATCTACGATTCCCTGCATTGGGGACCCCGATATCTAAGAACCCCCACCCTTTAGGACCCCAATATCAGCGATCCCCCCCACCTCGAGGACCCTGATAACCGCCCCCTCACCCCCTCCCCAAATCCTCACCATTGCTGGACTTGAGGTCGCGGTGGATGAGCGGCACGGGGGTCCCGGAGTGCAGGTACCGCATCCCCCGCGCCACCTGGCGAGCCCAGTCCAGCAGGACGGCGGGGGGGACCCTGCGCCCGGCCAGGGCCCTGGAGAGCGGCCCCCCCCGCGGCAAACTCCATCACCAGGCACAGGTGCGGCGGCTCCAGGCACACGGCCCGCAGCGCCACCACGTTGGGGTGCCGCAGGCGGGCGTAGAGCCGCGCCTCCCGCCGCAGGCTGGCCGCGCCCGCCGCGCCCGCGTCGCCCCTCGCCGCCTTCACCGCCACCACCTGGCCCCGCCAGGTGCCCCGGAACACGCGGCCGAAACCGCCGGCACCGATCACCTCCTCCAGCCGCAGCTCGCCGAAAGCCGCCCGGGCCGGTTCGCAACCGCCCGGTGGGGACGGGGAACGGGAACCGGGTGGGGATGGGGAACGGGAGGCCCCCGGGGATGGGGAACGGGAGACCCCCGGGGATGGGGAAGGGGAGCGGGACCCCTCTCTAGGGGAGGGGGGAAAAGGGGAATGGGACCCCTCTGGGAATGAGGAGGGGGAAAAAGGGGAGTGGGAGCCCTCCGGGAATGGGGAAAAAAAAGGGGAACGGGACCCCTCTCCAAGGGATGGGGAAGGGGAACGAGACCCCCTTGGGGAGGGGGGAAAAGGGGATTGGGACCCCCCCATTGGGGAGGGGGGGGAATGGGGAGCGCTGTGGGAAAAGGGGGGACAGGGAAAGGGGGGGAGAGGGGGAGTGAGACCCCGCCGGGGGGGATGAGGAGGGGGGCGATGCCCGACCCCACTCCATGGGGTGCGACCCCCCCCCCCAGCCCCGGCTCGCTGGGGGGGGTTTGGGGGGGTCCTGTAGAGGGGCTTAAGGGGGTCCTGAAGCTGCCTGGGGGGCTTAGGGAGGCCCTTTGGGTGTCTGGGGAGGGGTCTTTGGGTGCCCAAAGGGGGTCTTTGGGTGCCCAGGGGGGTCCTATGGGTACCAGCAGGTCCCCATGGGGTCCCTTTTGATGTCCTGGGGGGGTCACCTGAGCCCTGCAGGTGCTGCCTGAGGGGTCTGACAGCTCTGGGGGTCCCAATGCAGCCCCCCGGGGGGGGCGGTTATGGGGTCCAGGGGGTCGCGATGGCTCCTGGGGGGTCTCCACCCCTCACGTGGTCCCTTATGGTTCCTATAGGTGCCCTATGGGTCCCTTCAAATGGGAGGGGTCCCTGGGGGTCCCTATAGATCCTGGGGGTCCCAATGGATCCCCTGGAGGTCCCTGGGGGTCCCTATGGATCCCTGGGTGTCCTAATGGATCCCGGCGATCCCTGGGGGGTCTCTATAGATTCCGGTGGTCCCGGTGGTTCCTGGGGGTCCCAATGGATCCCTGGGTGTCCCTACAGATCCCGGGGCTCCCCGCGTTCCCGGTTACTCCTCACTCTCCCCGCCGCTCCCCGGTGATCCTCCCCGATCCCGGTGCCTCCAAAGGGTCCCCACAACCCCCCCGGGGGATCCCCGCGCCCCCTCCCCACCCACCCCAACCCCCCCCCCGTGCCCTCCCTCCCCGTGCCCCGTCCCCTCCTCCCCGTCCCGTCCCCCGGGGCCCCCCGCGCCCCGTCCCGTCCCCGCCTGGTCCCGCCGGCGCCCCCGCCGCCCGGCCCGGGGGGGGGAGGAGGAAGCGGCGTCCGGCGGCGTCCCCGGGCGGGGGGCAGGGGGCGGCCCGGCCGCTCGGCGCTCCCGGGGGTCCGGCGGATCCCCGCGCTGGCTGAGGCGGCCCCGGGAAGGCGGAGCCGGGACATTGTCACCGGGACAAAGGAAAAGGAACCAGCGCCGGACGGGGCGGGCCGGGGGCACCGGACGCCGTGGGTGGGGGGGGGGAAGGACCGGACGAGAGAGGCCGGAGCGGGGAGGGGGGGAGCGGAGCCGAGCCCGGGACCCCGGTACGGGGCTGGGGAGGCGCTGCTGCCCCCGGTGGGCTCACGGGACACGCGGAGGGGCGGGTCCGGGTGCGGATACCGGGGTGGGGAGGGGTCCCGGTGTGGGGAGGGGTCCCGGTGTGGGGAGGGGTCCCGTGTGCGCCCCCCACCAAGGCCGGGGTGCGGCTCCGCCCGCCGCCGCTGGGGGGCGCCCTCCGCGCTCCGGGGCACGGCGGGGCTTGGCCACGCCCACACCCGGAAAGGGGCGTGGCTTATCCCCGAACGGGGGGAGCAACGAAAGGGGCGTGTCCAACCGGAGGGGCGGGGTTTATCTCTATGACGTCATCGCCGCGCGCACCCGGAAGCGGCGCCGGGACCCTGAGGAGGGTTCGGGGGTCCCGGGAAAGGCCCGGGGGGTCCCGGGGGGGTCCCGGCGCCGCCATGGCGGGCGAGGCGGTGCTGCAGGTGCTCCGGCAGGGCGTGTGGGCCTCGCTGACCGGCGGCTGCTTCCTGGAGCCGCAGCTCGGAGCGTTCGCCAACTGCGTGCGGCTCTACGTGTGGCTGTTCCTGCTGGGGCTGCCGCTGGGGCTGTACTCGGTGAGAACGGGGGGAACCGGGGGGTCTGGCGGGGTCCCGGGGGGGTTTGGGGGGCTCTGAGGGGTGGGGGAGGAGGTGAGGGGGGGGGTTCTGTGGAAGTTGAGGGATTTGGGGTCTTTAGGGGGAGTTTAGAGGGGTCTTTGAGGGAATTTAGGGGGTCTCTATGGGGGTTTTTATGAGGGTCTTCGGGGGAGTTATAGGGGGTCTTTATGAGGGTCTTTATGGGGGTCTTTATGGGGGTCTTTGGGGGAGTTATAGGGGGTCTTTATGAGAGTCTTCGGGGGAGTTATAGGGGTCTTTATGAGGGTCTTTATGGGGGTCTTTGGGGGAGTTCTTAAAGGGATCTTTAGAGGGTCTTTGGGGGCTTTTAAAGGGTCTTTAGAAGGATCTTTAAGGGTCTTTAGAGGGGTCGCTAGGGGGGACTTTAGAGGAGATTTTTGGGGGGTCGTTAGGGGGGTGTTTAGAGGATGTTTATGGGTCTTTGGGGTGTTTTTAGGGGGAATTTTGGGGTCTATAGGGGAGTCTTCAGGGGTCTTTAGAGGGGACTTTAGGAGGGCTCTTTGGACGGGTCTTCAGGGGGCCTTTGAGGGGTCTTTAGGGGAATCTTTAGGGGGTCTTTAGAGGGGATTTTAGGAGGGCTCTTTGAGGGTGTTTATGGGGCTCTTGGTGGGGTCTTTAGGGGTCTTTCGAAAGGATTTTAGGGGAATCTTCAGGAGATCTTTGAGTGTTTTAGGGGGACTTTAGAGGGGTCTTTATGGGTATCTTTGGGGTGATCTTTAGGGGGTCTTTGAGGGCTCTTTGGGGGAATCTTTAGGAGGTTTTTGGGGGAGTTTGGAGGGGACTTGAGGGGACAATAATGGATGTTTTTAGGAAAGTATTAAGGGAGGCCCTTTGGGGTTTCTTTGGGGGCTCTCTGGGGTTTCTTTGAGGAGCTCTTTGGGGGGCTCTTTGGGGTTTCTTTTGGGGTGTCTTTAGGGGCTCTTTTGGGGCTCCTTGGGGGCTCTTCGGGAGGGGTCTTTTGAGGGTGTTTATGGGGTTATTTGGGGGCTCTTTGAGGAGGGTCTTTAGGGAGTGTTTATGGGGGTACCTGGGGCCTCTTTGGGGGTCTCTGTGTCTGTTCTTACGTGCTGCTGACCCCCTCCCCTTGCCCCCTGCTCAGGCGCTGCCCCCGTCCCGGGCCGTGCCCGCCCTGTACTGTGCCCTGGTGGCCGCGTTCTTCGGGGCCGTCAAGGCCGTCACGTTCCGCCTGCACGCCCGCCTCGACCGGGACCGGGACCGGGACCGGGGAGACCCCCGGGGGGACCCCGAGGGGGGGGCGGCGGCGCTGCTGCCCCCCCGGGAGCGGGACGGGAGCCCCCCGTGAGTCTGAGGGGTTCGGGGCGTCTCCCGTCCCCTTTTTTGGGGGGGTCTGGGGGTATTTTGAGGGTTGGGGAGGGGTCTGGGGATCACTTTGTGTCTCCCCCAGGAGTGGGACGGGACCCCCTGGGTAACTTTGAGGGGCTGGAGGGTCTCCCCTCTTTATTTGGAGGGGGTCTGGGGGTATTTTGAGGGTTGGGGAGGGGTCTGGGGGTCAATTTGTGTCCCGCCCCCCCACCCCCGCAGCCCCCAGGGACCCCCGGGTTAGTCTGAGTCTCCCCTTTTTTTTTTGGGGAGGGGTCTGGAGGTGGTGATGGGGCTGGGGAGGGGTTTCTGGGGGTATTTTAGAGAGTTTGAGGAGGGGTCTGGGGGGTATTTGAGGGGTTGGGGAGGGGTCTGGGGGTATTTGGGGGTCACCTCATGTCCCTCCCCCCGATCTCCGTCCCATCACAGCCCCCTGGGTGGGTCTGGGGGTATTTTGGGGGGTTTGAGGAGGGGTCTGGGGGTATTTTTGGGTTTAGGGGTCACCTCATGTTGTCCCCCCCCTCGCAGCCCCCCCGGGGGGGCTCTGGAGCTCTCGGTGCTGCGGTGGCCGCGCGCGACCCCCCCCCAGCTCTGCGGCTTCAACCAACTCTCGGTGAGTGAGGGGGGGCGGGGGGGGCACAGAGACCCCTCCCCAAAAACACAGAGACCCCCTCCCCAATCACCCACCTGGTGTCACCTGTCCCCAGGAGCTGCTGCCACACCTGGACACGGCCACCACCGGGGCTGGGGGTGAGCGACACCGGGACCCCCCCCCCCCCCCCCCCCCCCAAACCTCGGGACCCCTCCCCAGGGTCTGGGACCCCCCCAAACCCCCTCTGTGTCCCCCCCCAGAGCTCCAGGGCATCCTCACGGCCGCCGACCGCGACTGGCTCCGCTCGGGGGGGGGGGTCCCAAGGGGGGGTCCCCAATAATGGGGCTGGGGGCGATGCCAGGAGCCCCCCTCCGAGCCCCCTCCCCAACCCTCCTGAAGGGGTGGGGGTCCTGCCTGGCAGCTCCCCCTCCTCATTGCCCCCCCTCCCTGGGGACCCCCCCAGGACCCCCCCTTGATTGGGGGGGGGGGTTTAAGGCAGGTGAGACCCCCGCCCGCTATGGTGGGATTTGAGTGGGGGGGACCCTAAAATTGGGGGGTGGGGGGTCCAGCTCCATAATGGGGGGGGGGGGGTCCAACCCTATAATGAAGAGGGCATTTTGGGGGGAGTCATTGGGGCATTTTGGGGGGGGTCCAGTCCCATAATGGGGGGGCCTGGGAGGGGCTGCTCCCCCATAACTGAAGGGGGCTGGGCTTGGGGGGGGGGGGTGGGTCCCTGAAATTGAGGGAGGGGGCTCCTGGGGGGTTTCGGGGGGGGGATTTTGTGGGGGGTTTTTCCCCCCCCCCAAGGTGACATTTTGGGGGTTCCCCACCTCGTTGTCGGCCGTTTTTTTTTCGGCCGAGTTCTGGCGTCGATAAGAGAGCAATCAATTAATTAATTAATTAATAAAGTTCCTAACGGTCCCAACCTTTTTTTTTTTCCGTTTTTTTTTTTTTTTTTTTTAATTTTATTTTATTTTTTGTTTTGTTTTTCCCGCCACTCTCAGATCTCGGGCGGGGCAGGGGGGCACACAAACACCTGACCCTAAAATGGGGAGGGGGCTGTAAGGGATCTATGAGGGGGGGTCTGAAGGCCCCTCCCCCCTCCCCCCCCCCTCGGTTTGGGAGGAAGCGGCAAAAGGGAAGGGTGGGGGTGGGGCGGGGGGGGGGGGGGGGCGCGGCCGTTCGGAGCCGCCGGAGCCGCTCGGAACGGGGGGTCCAGAACGGCCGGGACCCCCCCGGAACCCCCCCCACGGGGACCCCCAGGCTGGGGGGGCGACCCCGACCCCCCCCCCCCTCATTGACGGGAGGGGCCGCAGGTAGGAATTGGGGGGATTTGTATTTATTGAGGGGGGGTCTCACCCTCTGGGTGGGGAGGGGGGCGTTTCTCGGGGGTCTCTTATCCCCTCCCCCCAACCCTGCGACCACCCCCAACATTTTGTCCCCGCCCCCCCCCTCTTCGGTGACCCCCCCCTCATGCGACCCCCCCCCTCATGCGAACCCCCCCCAGGAGATTTGGGGTCCCCCAATTCCTGCCCCCCCCCCCCCCACACACATTCACCTGTACTGGGGGGGGGGGGGGGGTCACCCATCCTGCGCCCCCTCCCCAAAATTACCGGGGTTCAAACAGCTGGGGAGGGGTCTGGGGGGGGATCGAGGGGATTTTGGGATTTTTTTGGGGGGGGCCCAGACGCTGCTTCCTCCGGGGGGGGCGGGGGGGGGCGGACGCCGGGGAAGGGAAGTTGGGGGGGGGATGGGAGGGGGGGGGGCCGGACGCCCGAGTTCACAGCGGGGGCAAGGTCAGCAACGGGGGCTCGGTTTGGATTGTGGGGGGGTCCTGGGGGGTCTCAGGGGGTGAGAGGGACCCTCGGTGTGGGGGGGTCACTTGGGGGGGCTCTTGGGGGGCAGAATTTGGGGGGTTGGCGGCTGCCGACACTTCCTGGATGGCAGGAAACCGCCGGCGGCGGCGCGTCCGGGCCCCCCCCCAAACATCCCCATGTTTCCGCGACTTCCCCTTGGACCCCCCCGGACACCCCCAAACCCCCCCAGACCCCCCAAATGCCCCCAGACCTCCCCAAACCCCTCCGGAGCCTCTGGGGACATTTGGGGACATCGCGGCTTCAGCACCGGCGTGTCCGGGGGGGGGGTCCCAGGTTCTCCGTCCCTTCCCCCTCCCCCAGCAGAGTTTTGGGGGTCTCAGCGTGCTGGGGGGAGGTGGGGAGGGGGTCTGGGGATGTCTGGGATGGATGGACGGACAAGGAGGGACAGACGGACACGGAAAGAGGGCAGGAACCCCCTGACCCCCCCCGTGTCCCTCCCCAGGTGTCACCGGCGCCCCCCACCCCAGCGAACCCCGCATTCGGAGCCCCCTCCCCACCCCAGGGACCCCCACGGGACCCCCCCATTGACCCGGCCCGGAGAGGGGCGCGTGGGAAAAGGGGCGGGGCCTCCCGCGGGCGGGAATTCGCCGGCAGCCAATCGGAGCGCTCCGTCCATTCCCACGTTCTTCCCATTGAGAAATCGCGGCCTGAGGGATCCCCGTTACAACCGAGGTGGGGGGGGGGGGGCTGAGACCCCCGGGGGGGTCTGAGGAGTCTCTGAGGGTCCCTTGGGTTCCCCTGAGGGTCTCGGGGGGGTCCTGGGGAGTCCCTGAGGGTCTCTTGGGGTTCCTTGAGGGTCTCGAGGGGGTCCTGGGGAGTCCCTGAGGGTCTTTTGAGGATCCTGAGGGTCTCGGGGGGTCCTAAAGAGTCCCTGAGGGTCTCTTGGGGTTCCCTGAGGTTCTCGGGGGGGGGTCCTGGGGGTCTCCAAGTGTCTCAGACGGCCCTTGGGGGTCTCGGGGGGCGTGATTGAGGGGTCCCAGGGGGATTTTCGGGTGGGTTTTTTGGGGAGGGGGCCATGCAGTCCGACGATCTCTTCCTCCGCAAAATGCGGGGTCCCTTGGCCCGCCCGCCCCCCGCCCCCTCCCCGGCCGTTGGGGGGGTCCCCTCCCCGCCCCCCCTCCCCGGGGGGCTCCGCCGCCCCCCCCCGGCAGCGCAGCAGCAGCGAGGCGACCCCAGGGAGACCCCCGGAGGACGGAGGGGGGGTCCCGGTGTCGGTGCCCCCCCGCAGCCGCACCCAAAGCCACGAAGATGCCGCGGTGGGGGTGGGGGTGGGGGGCAGCCCCACATCCCCCCGATTCCGCGACCCCCTGCTCCTGCTGGGGCTGCCGGAGGGGAGGGGGGACCCCGATTTCTTCCCCCGCCCACCTTGGAGCCCCCTCCTCGCCCATTACGACGTTCAGAGCATCCTGTTCGACCCCAACGAGCCCCCCCCGGGCCCCCCCAGCCTGATCTCGGGGGCTTCGGCCGCACACCTGGAGCCCGAGGAGACCCCCGGCTCCCCCCAAAACGCCCCCGACCCCGAAGCGCTGGTGCTGAGCTGCCCCCGCTTCTGCTGCGAGACCGGGGGGGAGCAGCAGGAACCGGGCTTGGGGGGACCCCCCCGGGACCCCCTCCCCGGGCCGGGGCAGCTGCCGAACGCGGCGGTGGCGGTGCTGGAGGAGCCCCCGGCGGGGGCGAGACCCCCGCACCCCATCGAGCACAGCGATGAGGGCGCCGAGTATTACCGCAAGTACTTCTATGGGAAAGGTGAGGCTGGGGAGGGGGAAATGGGGGTCTGGGGGCGTCAGACGTGGGGGGCACAATTGAGGCAGTGAGGGAGAGGTGGGGAAGGGGCGAGGGAATGGTTTTGGGGGGGTGGGAGGGTCTTGACCCCTCCCCAGAGGATCGGAACTTTGTGGGTGGGAATGCTCAGAGCTGTGGGGGGATCGGGGGACTTGGGGGGTTCTGGAGGGCTGGAGGGGGTTTGGGGGTTCCGGGGGGGCTGCAGGGGGTCTGGGGGGCTTTAGGGGGTCTGGGGGGGTTTGGGGATCCCGAATCCCCCCTCCTTCCCCCCCAGAGCATCGGAACCGGGTGGGTGAAAACGCGCAGAGCTCCGCTAGGACCAGGATGGTTCTGGGAGGGTCTGGGGGCTCTGAGGGGATTCTGGGGGGTCTCTAAGGACCCCGACCCCTCCCCACCAGAGCACCACAACCTGCTGGGCGAGGACCCCCGGCTGGGGCCCGTGGCCGTGTCCCTGCGGCGGGAGGAGAAGGAGGGGGCGCGGCCGCAGGTGCTGCACAGAATCATCGTGCGCACCTGCCAGGTGAGCTGGGGGGGAAAAAGGTGGGGAGGGGGCGCCTCAGGTAGGGAGGGGGCGCCTCAGGGGGGAGGGGAATCACGGGGGGGGTGAGTAGGGTCAGGGCTCGGCGGAGTTGGGGGGGAAGGAGAGGCGAAATCAGCGCCCCCACCCCAAAAAACCGCATAGAGACTCATCAGCAGGGGGGAGGTACCATGAGACCCCTCCCCAAATTAACCCCGCCGCCCCCTCCCCAGCTGCGGACGCTGCGCGGGTCGGTGCTGGAGGAGGCGCTGCCCCCCGGCTGCCGCCCCCCCGGGGCACGGGCGGTGCCCCCGCGGAAGCTTCTGGAAGTTCTGCTGCCCGGGCTGGCCGTGGGGGGGCTGCGGCTCGCCCCCGCCCCCGCCGTGCAGGAGACCCTCCTCAAATTGGACGAGCAGGGGGTGAGGAGGGGGTTTGGGGAGGGGGTGGGATGGGGTGGGGGGTGTTTGGGGAGGGGGCGGCGCAGGGAAAGGGGAGGGGGGGACACAGGAGGGGATGGGGGTGGGATAATGGGGTGGGGGGGATGGGATCCATGGGATGGATGGGGATGGGATGGGATCAATAGATCGGGATCAATGGGTTGGGGTGGGATCAATGGGATCCATGTGTTGGGATTGATGGGATGGGATCAATAGAATGGAATCAATTGGATCCATGGGATGGGATGGGATCAATGGGATGAGATCAATGGGATCAATAGAATGGAATCAATTGGATCCATGGGATCAATGGGATAGGATCGATGGGATGGGATCCATCTGTTGGGATTGATGGGATAATGGGATCCATGGGATAATGGGATGGTGTGGGGTGGGATCAATGGGATCAATGTGTTGGGATTGATGGGGTGGGATGGGATCCGTGGGATGGAATGAGATGAGATGGGATGGGATGGGATGGGATTGGAGAATGGGATGGTGGGATGGGATCAGTGGGATTGATGGGGTGGGGTGGGATCAATGGGATCAATGTGTTGGGATTGATGGGATAATGGAAACCGTAGGATGGGATCAATGGGAATGGGATGGGACCAATGGGATCCGTGTGTTGTGATTGATGGGGTAATGGGATCCATGGGATGGGAACGGGATGGGATAATGGGATCTGTGGGATAGGATGGGATGGGATAATGGGATGGGAATGGGATCCATGGGATGATGAGATCCATGGAATGGGGATGGAATAAGACAATGAGATGATGAGATCATGGGATCCATGGGATGGGATGGGAATGGGATGGAACAGAACAGGGACCCCCAAACGAGGTCTGTGCCCCCCAGGTGAGCCGGCAGCGCAAGGTGGGCGTGCTGTACTGCCGGGCGGGGCAGGGCTCCGAGGAGCAGATGTACAACAACGAGGGCGCCGGGCCGGCCTTCGAGCACTTCCTGAACCTGCTGGGCACCCGCGTGAGGCTGCGCGGCTTCGGCGGCTACCGGGCACAGCTGGACACGCGCAGTGAGCGGGACAGGGGGACAGACGGACAGGGGGACACACAGGGACAGGGTGGGGACGTGGAGGGGACGTGGGGACACACCTGCGTGAGGCTGCAGCGGTTACCGGGCACAGCTGGACATGCGCAGTGAGTGGGACAGGGGGACATGGGGACAGACGGACACACAGGGACATGGTGGGGACATGGAGGGGACACACAGGGACATGGAGGGGACGTGGGGACACACCTGCGTGAGGCTGCAGCGGTTACTGGGCACAGCTGGACACGCGCAGTGAGCGGGACAGGGGGACATGGGGACAGACGGACACACAGGGACATGGTGGGGACATGGAGGGGACGTGGGGACACACCTGCGTGAGGCTGCAGCGGTTACTGGGCACAGCTGGACACGTGCAGTGAGCGGGACAGGGGGACAGACGGACAGGGGGACACACAGGGACACCGGGACGGGGAGGGAATGTGGGGATGTGGAGACGTGGGGACACGGAGGGGACATGGCAGAACACAGGGACATGGCGGGGACACAGGGATGTGGGGACTTGGGGGACATGGGGGGGACATGGGGACACAGAGGGACACAGAGATACGGGGGGACATGGGGGGGATATGGGGACATGGCAGGACACAGGGACACTGGGACATGGGGACATGGAAGGGATATAGAGGGGACATGGGGACATGGAGGGGACATGGGGAAGTGGAGAACTGGGGGACATGGAGGGGACATGGAGGAGCGTGGAGGGGACAGGGGGGACTTGGGGACACTCAGGGACATTGGGGGACTTGGGGGACATGGACAGACATGGGGGGAACACACAGGGACATGGGGACATGGAGGGGACATGGGGACACAGGGGGGACACGGGGAAGTAGAGAACCGGGGGGGACACTGAGGTGACGTGGAAGGGACATTGGAGAGGCATGGAGGGGACAGCGGGGGACTTGGGGACACTCAGGGACGCAGGGCCATGGTGGGACATGGAGGGGACACAGGGACATGGAGGGGATGTGGGGGACGTGGGGACACACAGGGCCATGGGTCGGGGTCTCCCCATTGGGTCAGGCTCTCCCCGTTGGGTCGGGGTCTCCCCATTGGGGAGGGGTCTCAGCCGTGCCCCCTCCCCAGCCGACTCCACGGGCACGCACTCGCTCTACACCACCTACCACGGCTACGAGGTGATGTTCCACGTCAGCACCATGCTGCCCTTCACCCCCGCAACACCCAGCAGGTACCGGGGGGTGGGGAGGGGTCCCAGGGTCGTGGGGAGGGTCCTGGGGGGTCACAAAGAGGTCACAGAGAGGTCACAGAGAGGTCACAGAGGGTGATGGGGGTCTATAGGGTCTGGGGTCCCTCCCAGCGCTGCCCTGCACCCCCAGCAGGAGCTCGGGGAGGTTGTGGGAGGTTGGGGTCCCTCTGGAGACCCCCCCCCCCCCGGGACAACTTTGGGGGCTCTGACCCCCCTATTACAAATGTGGGGCTTTGATTCCCCCTCTCAGACAATTTAGGGGTCTCTGACACCCGCCACGACAATTTTGGGGTCTCTGATCCCCCTCTGAACCCCCCCCGACAATTTTGTGTCTCTGAACCCCCCAATGACAATTTTGGGTCTCTGATCCCACCCATTACAATTTTGGCGTCTCCGATACCCCCCCATGACAATTTTGGGGTCTCTGACCTCCCCAAGGACAATTTTGGGGCTTTGATTTCCCCCTTTTCAGACAATTTAGGGGTCTCTGAACCCCCCCATGACAATTTTGAAACTCTGACCCCCCCCAGAAAATTTTGTGTCTCTGGACCCCCCCCCAATGACAATTTTGGGGTCTCTGACCCCCCCTCCCGTTACAATTTTGGGGTCTCTCCCCCGCCCCCGCAGCTGCTCCGGCACCGCCATATCGGCAACGATATTGTGACAATTTAGGGGCTCTGAACCCCACTTTCGGACAATTTTGGGGTGTCTAAATCCCCCTATGGCAATTTAGGGGCTCTGAACCCCCCCCATGACAGATTTGGGGTCTCTGACCCCCCTTTTTCTGCCCCCGCAGCTGCTCTGGCACCACCACATCGGCAACGATATCGTGACAATTTAGGGGCTCTGAACCCCCCTTTCGGACGATTTCGGGGTCTCTGAGCCCCCCTCATGACAGTTTTGGGGTCTCTGACCCCCCCCTTTTCTGCCCCCACAGCTGCTCCGGCACCGCCATATCGGCACCAATATCGTGACAATTTAGGGGCTCTGAACCCCCCTTTCGGACGATTTTGAGGTCTCTGAACCCCCCCATGACAGTTTTGGGGTCTCTGACCCCCCGTTTTCTGCCCCCGCAGCTGCTCCGGCACCGCCATATCGGCAACGATATCGTGACAATTTAGGGGCTCTGAACCCCACTTTCGGACGATTTTGGGGTGTCTAAATCCCCCCATGACAGTTTTGGGGTCTCTGAACCCCCCCATGACAGTTTTGGGGTCTCGGACCCCCCCCTTTTCTGCCCCCGCAGCTGCTGCGGCACCGCCATATCGGCAACGATATCGTGACAATTTAGGGGCTCTGAACCCCCCTTTCGGACGATTTTGGGGTGTCTAAATCCCCCTATGGCAATTTAGGGGCTCTGAACCCCCCCATGACAGTTTTGGGGTCTCGGACCCCCCCGTTTTCTGCCCCCGCAGCTGCTCCGGAAGCGCCACATCGGCAACGATATCGTGACTATCGTGTTCCAGGAGCCGGGCGCGCTCCCGTTCTCGCCGCGCGCGCTCCGCAGCCACTTCCAGCACGTGTTCCTGGTGGTGCGCGTGCACGAGCCCGGCACGCCCCGCACCGCCTACAGGTGGGATGGGGATGGGGGGGGTCCCTGGTGAGGTCTGGGGGTCTTAAATGGGGGTGGGAAGGATTCACTCGAGGGGTTTTGGGGTCCCCGAGGGGGTCTAGGGTCTCAAATGGGGGTGGGGGGGTCTCCCAAGAGGGGTTTTGGGGGGTCTGGGGTCTCTCCTGGATTTTTGGGGTCTTTCCTGGATTTGGGCTCTCAGTACTCCCAGCAGGGTCTCCCTAAACTCTTTGGGGTCTCCCACACATTTTTGGGGTCTCGCTTGTATTTTTGGGCTCTCAGGATTCCCCAACCTTTGGGGTTCCCTGCTTCATTCTGGGGGGGGGGGTCTCCTACACATTTTCGGGGTCTCTTTGGGGTCTCTCCTGGATTTTTGGGGTCTCAGGATTCCCCAACCTTTGGGGTTCCCTGCTTCATCCTGGGTAGGGGTCTCCCACACATTTTCGGGGTCTCGCTTGTATTTTTGGGGTCTCAGGATTCCCCAACCTTTGGGGTTCCCTGCTTCATCCTGGGGGGTCTCCCACACATTTTCGGGGTCTCGCTTGTATTTTTGGGCTCTCAGGATTCCCCAACCTTTGGGGTTCCCTGCTTCATCCTGAGGGGGTCTCCCACACATTTTCGGGGTCTCTTAACCCCCCTTTTCCCCCCTCCCTTCCCCCATAGCGTGGCCGTGGTCCGCCCCGATGACACCCCCCCGTTCGGGCCCCCCCTGGCCGAGGGGCAGCGGTTTTTGGGGGGCTCCGGGCTGCGCCCCTTCCTCCTGGCCAAAGCCATCAACGGCGAGAACGCGGCGGCGCGGGGGGGGCGCCTGGGGGCCATGGCCGCCCGCACCCGCCGCCAGTACCTGCAGGAGCTGCTGCGCGCCCACCCCGGGGGTCCCGCGCTCCCCGCGACCCCCAGGGGGCTCCCCACGCTCGGGGGGCTCCGCCGGGGCGGGGGCTCCGCGGCGGGGAACGCCGAATTGATGGTGGGGGGCGGCGTGGCGGGGGCGTTGGTGTGGGGGGCGCGCGTTGAAACGGGCGGGGGTCCCGAGCTGCCCTGCCTGCTGGGGGTGGCGGCCGAACGCATCGTGGTGGTCGCGGCGCCCCCCGCCCGCGCCGGGGCGGTCTCAAATCCCTGCGGGGCGAACTCGGAGCGGCCCCCTCCCCAGAATAACGACGGGGCGGGGGAGGAGAGCGCGCAAAGGCAGAAATGTGAGTCGGGGGTCGCCGCGCCCAGCCCCCTCCCCCTGTTCAGCTGCGCCTGCCGGGACGTGCTGGGCTGGGCCTTCAGCGACGGCCGCCTCGAGATCTTCCACGGCCGAGGGGCCTGGATCGGGCTGAGGCTGCCCCGGGGCAGCGCCGAGCACGTGGTGGCCAGGCTGCAGGTGAGACTGGGGGAACTGGGAGCACTGGGAGGGGATTGGGGGGCTGCAGGTGAGACTGGGGAACTGGGAGCACTGGGAGGGATTGGGGGAGCTGCAGGTGAGACTGACTGGGAAACTGGGAGCACTGGGAGGGGATTGGGGGAGCTGCAGGTGAGACTGGGGAAACTGGGAGGGACTGGGAGGGGATTGGGGGGGCTGCAGGTGAGACTGGGGGAACTGGGAGCACTGGGAGGGGATTGGGGGAGCTGCAGGTGAGACTGACTGGGGAAACTGGGAGCACTGGGAGGGGATTGGGTGGCTGCAGGTGAGACTGGGGAAACTGGGAGGGACTGGGAGGGGCTGCAGGTGAGACTGGGGAAACTGGGAGCACTGGGAGGGGATTGGGGGGCTGCAGGTGAGACTGACTGGGAAACTGGAGCACTGGGAGGGGCTGCAGGTGAGACTGGGGAAACTGGGAGCACTGGGAGGGACTGGGAGCACTGGGAGGGGATTGGGGGGGCTGCAGGTGAGACTGGGGTAACTGGGAGCACTGGGAGGGACTGGGAGGGACTGGGAGCACTGGGAGGGGATTTGGGGGGGATTGGGGGGGCTGCAGGTGAGACTGGGGTAACTGGGAGCACTGGGAGGGGACTGGGGGGGCTGCAGGTGAGACTGGGGAAACTGGGAGGGACCTGGGGGGGATTGGGGGGGCTGCAGGTGAGACAGACTGGGGGAACTGGGAGGGACTGGAGCACTGGGAGGGACTGCAGGTGAGACTGGGGAAACTGGGAGAGGATTGGGAGCACTGGGAGGGACTGGGGGGGCTGCAGGTGAGACTGGGGAAACTGGGAGCACTGGGAGGGGATTGGGGGGGCTGCAGGTGAGACTGGGGAAACTGGGAGCACTGGAGGGGCTGCAGGTGAGACTGGGGAAACTGGGAGCACTGGAGGGGATTGGGGGGGGCTGCAGGTGAGACTGGGGGAACTGGGAGCACTGGGAGGGGATTGGGGGGGCTGCAGGTGAGACTGGGCGAACTGGGAGCACTGGGAGGGTTTGGGAGGGGCTGCAGGTGAGACTGACTGGGGAAACTGGGAGCACTGGGAGGGGCTGCAGGTGAGACTGGGGAAACTGGGAGGGACTGGGAGGGGCTGCAGGTGAGACTGGGGAAACTGGGAGCACTGGGAGGGACTGGGAGCACTGGGAGGGGATTGGGGGGGCTGCAGGTGAGACTGGGGGAACTGGGAGCACTGGGAGGGACTGGGAGGGACTGGGAGCACTGGGAGGGGATTTGGGGGGATTGGGGGGGCTGCAGGTGAGACTGGGAGGGACTGGGAGCACTGGGAGGGGACTGGGGGGGCTGCAGGTGAGACTGGGGAAACTGGGAGGGACTGGGAGGGACCTGGGGGGGATTGGGGGGGCTGCAGGTGAGACAGACTGGGGGAACTGGGAGGGACTGGGAGCACTGGGAGGGACTGCAGGTGAGACTGGGGAAACTGGGAGAGAATTGGGAGCACTGGGAGGGACTGGGGGGGCTGCAGGTGAGACTGGGGAAACTGGGAGCACTGGGAGGGACTGGGAGCACTGGGAGGGGATTGGGGGGGGCTGCAGGTGAGACTGGGGGAACTGAGGGGCACTGGGAGGGACTGGGAGGGGATTTGGGGGGAGTGGGATGGGGTGGGAGTGACTGGGAGGAGGATTTGGGGAATGGGAGGGATTTTGGGGACTGGGGACAGGACACTGGGGGGACTGGGAGGGACTGGGGTAAACTGGGATGGCTCTGGGGTCTCATTAACCCTTTCCCCCCCTCACAGGCTGTGACCCGCGGTTGTGAGGGTCTCTGGGGGTCCCTAAGGAAGCTCTGGGGGTCTCATTAACCCTTTCCCTCCTGCAGGCAGTAACCAGGGGCGGCGAGGCCCAGGAATTGTCACTGCCCAGGGAGGCCGGGGGTCTCTGGGATGGGTCTGGGGTCTCACTAACCCTTTCCACCCCGCACAGGCAGTGACCCACGGGTGCGAGGGTCTCTGGGGTAGCTCTGGGGGGTCTCTGGGGGTCTCATTAACCCTTTCTTCCCCTCACAGGCTGTGACCCGCGGCTGCGAGGGTCTCTGGGGTAGCTCTGGGGGGGTCTCTGGATGGGTCTGGGGTCTCATTAACCCTTTCCCTCCCCGCACAGGCAGTGACCCGCGGCTGCGAGGCTCAGGAATTGTCTCTCCCGAGGGAGGCCGGGGGTCTCTGGGATGGGTCTGGGGTCTCATTAACCCTTTCCCTCCCGCACAGGCAGTGACCCGCGGCTGCGAGGCTCAGGAATTGTCTCTCCCGAGGGAGGCCGGGGGTCGCCGCGGGTTCCGCGTGGACCCCCGGGGGGTGGTCTCGGCCGTCACCCGCTTCTCGTTCGCCGACGTGGCGGGGCTGCGGCCGGGGGCGCGGCTGCTGCGCGTGGGGCGGCGCCCCCTCCCCACGGGAGACCCCCGGGGCTGCGGGAGCTGCTCCGGGACCCTCGGGAGCGCTGACCCTGCTGCCCCCCGACCGCGACGGGCGGCCCAGGAGGTCGGGGGGGGTTTGGGGGGATTTGGGGGGTTTTGAGGAGTTTGATATGAGGGGGGTTTGGGAATTTGGGGGGGTTTTGAGGAGTTTGATATGAAGGGAATTTGGGGGGTTTGGGGGGAATTTGGGGGGGTTTTGAGGAGTTTGATATGAGGGGAATTTGGGGGGAATTTGGGGGGTTTTGAGGAGTTTGATATGAGGAGAATTTGGGGGGAATTTGGGGGGGTTTTGTATGAGGAGAATTTGGGGGGAATTTGGGGGGGTTTTGAGGAGTTTGATATGAGGGGAATTTGGGGGGAATTTGGGGGGGGTTTTGAGGAGTGTGATATGAGGGGAATTTGGGGGGTTTGGGGGGGTTTTGAGGAGTTTGATATGAGGGGAATTTGGGGGGGTTTTGAGGAGTTTGATATGAGGGGAATTTGGGGGGTTTGGAGGGAATTTGGGGGGGTTTGAGGAGTTTGATATGAGGGGAATTTGGGGGGTTTGGAGGGAATTTGGGGGGGTTTGAGGAGTTTGATATGAGGGGAATTTGGGGGGGTTTTGAGGAGTTTGATATGAGGAGAATTTGGGGGGGAATTTGGGGGGGTTTTGAGGAGTTTGATATGAGGAGAATTTGGGGGGGAATTTGGGGGGGTTTTGAGGAGTTTGATATGAGGGGAATTTGGGGGGAATTTGGGGGGGTTTTGAGGAGTGTGATATGAGGGGAATTTGGGGGGTTTGGGGGGGTTTTGAGGAGTTTGATATGAGGGGAATTTGGGGGGTTTTGAAGAGTTTGATATGAGGGGAATTTGGGGGGTTTGGAGGGAATTTGGGGGGGTTTGAGGAGTTTGATATGAGGGGAATTTAGGGGGGGTTTTGAGGAGTTTGATATGAGGGGAATTTGGGGGGTTTGGGGGGAATTTGGGGGGGTTTGAGGAGTTTGATATGAGGGGAATTTGGGGGGGTTTTGAGGAGTTTGATATGAGGAGAATTTGGGGGGGATTTGGGGGGGAATTTGGGGGGGTTTTGAGGAGTTTGATATGAGGGGAATTTGGGGGGTTTGGGGGGGTTTTGAGGAGTTTGATATGAGGAGAATTTGGGGGGAATTTGGGGGGGTTTTGAGGAGTTTGATATGAGGGGGGTTTGTGGGGAATTTGGGGGGGTTTTGAG
This sequence comes from Ammospiza caudacuta, assembly GCF_027887145.1. Taxonomy (NCBI): domain Eukaryota; kingdom Metazoa; phylum Chordata; class Aves; order Passeriformes; family Passerellidae; genus Ammospiza; species Ammospiza caudacuta. Next base: position 4,088,362 of record NC_080624.1, on the reverse strand, counting down.
GAGTTTGATATGAGGGGAATTTGGGGGGGTTTTGAGGAGTTTGATATGAGGGGAATTTCGGGGGAATTTGGGGGGGGTTTTGAGGAGTTTGATATGAGGGGAATTTGGCGGGTTTGGGGGGAATTTGGGGGCTTTGATGTGGGGGGATTTAGGGGGGAATTTTGGGGGGTCTGCGGGGAGTTTGGGGGGTTTAATATGGGGGGAAATGGGGGGATGTAGGAGGGAATTTTGGGGCGGGGTTTGGGGGGTTTGATACGGGGGGAATGGGGGGGTTTGGGGGGAATTTAGGGGGTTTGATATGGGGGGATTTAGGGGAGATTTTGGGGGGGTTTGGGGGGGGAGTTTGGGGGGATTTAGGGAGGAATTTTGGGGGGTTTTGAGGAGTTTGATATGAGGAGAATTTAAGGGGATTTAGGGAGGAATTTTGGGTGGTTTGAGGAGTTTGGTATGGGGGGAGTGGGGGGGTTTAGGGGAATTTGGGGGGTTTGGAAATGGGGGGTTTGGGGGGAATTTTGGGGGGTTTGATGGGGGGGGATTTAGGGGGGAATTTTGGGGGGTTTGATACGCGGGGGCTCTGTGGGTCTGGGGGCTTGGTAATGGGGGGGAATGGGGGAAGCGGGAGGGATTTGGGGGGGGGTCTGGGCGTCATGGGGGGCGCTGAGAAGAATCTGGGGGATTTTGGGGGGCACAGGTGGGACCCCCCCCCCCCCCATCCCTCATTGCCCCCCATTATTGCCCCCCAGGAGTTTCTCCGAGCTCTACGCGCTGTCCCTGGAGCAGGGCCGGGGCTCGGGGGGGGACCCCGGCCCTGGGGACCCCCCTGGGGACATCGGGGACAGCGACAGCGACTCGGGGGGGGGCGGACAGCGACGGGGGGGGCCCCGGGGGGGCTCCTGCTGACCCTGGATGAGGAGAGAACCCCCTTCCCCCCCGGGCCCCCCAGCCCCAAAAACACCAACGGAGCCGCCCCCAGCCCGTGAGTGACACCAGAACCCCCCCCAAAATCCCCTCCTGGAACCCTAAAATCCACCTGGGACCCCCCTAAATCCCACCCTGGGACCCTCAAAATTCTACCCAGGGACAACCAAATTCCCTCTGGAACCCCCAAATCTCCCTGAAAACCCCAAAATCCCCTCTGGGGACCCCCAATTTCCCCCCCGGGAACCCCCAAAATCCCCCTCAGGAACCCCCAAATCCCCCCCCAAAACCCTCAAATTCCCCCTGGGAATCCCCAAATCCCCCACACACACACCCCCCGGGGACCCCCAGAATTGTCACCTCACCCCCTGTGACACCCCAGGTCCCCCACCCTGGCTGACCCCACCCCGGACCTGCTGCTGCCACACCACAGCCCCGCCCCGGCTGGGGACACGGTGAGTGTCCCCTCCCAATGTCCCCAATGTCCCCCTGTGCCCTCCTTTGTCCCCCCCGTGTCCCCCAATGTCCCCCCATTCCCTCCCTGTGTCCCCCAATGTTCTCCTTTGTCCCCCCCGTGTCCCCCAATGTCCCCCCATTCCCTCCTGTGTCCCCCCCTTGTTCCCCAATGTCCCTCCCTGTCCCCCCTCAATGTCCAATAATGTCCCCCCCTTCCCCCCCCCCCCCCGTGTCCCTTAATGTCCCCCCCGTCCCCTCCCCAATGTCCCCCCTATGTCCCCCTGGGTCCCCCCCTACCATCCCCTCCCTGTGTCCCCCGGGTCCCCTTTTGTGTCCCCCAGAGTCCCTCCCCCATCCCCAATGTCCCACCCTGTGTCCCCCCTTGTGTCCCTTAATGTCCCCCCCGTGTCCCCCAATTTTCCCCCCGCCATGTCCCCCCCCCCCCCCCCGTGTCCCCCAATGTCCCCCCCGTCCCAATGTCCCCAATGTCCCCTCTGACCCCCCCTCGGTGTCCCCAGGGTCCCCCCCCGGCCCCCGGAGCTCCCGTGGCCCCCCCGGGTCCCTCTCTGCGACAATCGCTGGGCAGGCGTGAGTGGCACCGACCCCCCCCCGTGTCCCCTCTGTGTCCCCTTTGTCACCCCCCCGTGTCCCCTCTGTGTCCCCTCTGTGTTCCCCCCCGTGTCCCCTCTGTGTCCCCCTTGTCACCCCCCCGTGTCCCCTCTGTGTCCCCTTTGTCACCCCCCGTGTCCCCTCTGTGTCCCCTCTGTGTCCCCTTTGTCACCCCCCCGTGTCCCCTCTGGGTCCCCTTTTTGTCCCCACTTTGTCCCCCCCATGTCCCTCTTATGTCCCTCCCTTTGTCCCCCGCTTTGTCCTCACCGTGTCCCCCCCCTTGTCCTCCCCTTTGTCCCATCTGTCCCCCCCACTTTGTCCCCCCCAGTGCCCCCCTCTTTGTCCCCGCCTTTGTCACCCCCCCCGTGTCCCCTTTTTGTCCCTCTCCGTATCCCATCCGTGTCCCCCCCGCGTCCCCCAATATCCCCCCAGTGCTCCTCCCTTTGTCCCCCGTGTCCCCTCTGTGTCCCCCACAATGTCCCCCCGTCCCTCCCCTTGTGTCCCCCCCCCTTTGTCCCCATTTCCCCTCTTTGTCCCCTCCTGTGTCCCCTTTTTGTTCCCCCTCTGTGTCCCCCCCCCCCCCCCCCAAGTCCCCCCTTTTGTCCCTCACTTTGTCCCCTCTGTGCCCCCCATTGTCCCTTGTCAGTGTCCCCCCTTTATCCCCCACGCGTCCCCCCCTTGGAGATGTCCCCAAACCCCTCTGGGAATGTCCCCAAATCCCCCCAAGGTGTCCTCATATGCTCTGGAGATGTCCCCAAACCCCCTTAGGATGTCCCCAAACCCCCTCAGGATGTCCCCAAACACCTCAAGATGTCCCCAAACACCTCAGGATGTCCCCAAACCCCCTCAGGATGTCCCCAGACCCCCTCTGGATGTCCCCAAACACCTCAAGATGTCCACAAACCCCTTCAAGATGTCCCCAAACCCCCTCAGGATGTCCCCAACCCCCCCCAAGGATGTTCTCAAATCCCCCCCCACCCTCCTGGGGGGGGGTCCCCACGCTGTCCCCTCCCACCCCCCCCCAGTGCTCTCGGGGTCCGGGGACCCCCAGGACGAGGAGTGGGACCTGATCGGGGCACCTGGCCACGGCCTGCAGCGGGGTCCTGGAGGCCATCGCCCGCGGGGGTGAGGGGATTTGGGGGGCTCTGGGGGGATTTTGGGGGGGTTGGTGGGATTTTGGGGGGATTTGGGGGGCTGGAAGGAGGTTTGGGGGGGATTTAAGGGGGATTTGGGGGTGTTTTGGGGGGTCCTGGAGGCCATCGCTCGCAGGGGTGAGGGGATTTGGGGGGCTCTGGGGGGATTTTGGGGGAGATTTGGGGGGATTAGGGGGGATTTAGGGGAGATTTGGGGGGCTGGAAGGAGGTTTGGGGGGATTTAAGGGGGATTTGGGGGTGTTTTGGGGGGTCCTGGAGGCCATCGCTCGCGGGGGTGAGGGGATTTGGGGGGCTCTGGGGGGATTTTGGAGGGGTTGGTGGGATTTTGGGGGGATTTGGGGGAGATTTGGG
>NC_080624.1:4027162-4084674 GCF_027887145.1 Ammospiza caudacuta | reverse complement strand
ATAAAGCCCCCCGAGAACCCCAATAAAGCCCCCAAACCCCATTAAAGCCCCCTCCCACGCCCCCCAAAGACCCCCAGACCTCCCGCAACACCCCCCGAGTGCCATTGAAGCCCCCCCCAAACTCCATTACAGCACCCCAGAGTTCCCCCAAACCCCCCCAAATCCCCACTGCAGCCCCTCCCCGGGTCCCCGAACCCTTCCAAACCCCCTCCCCACGTTTCAGGCGCCCCCCGCCCCAGCGCCGACCGCGCTCTCTGGTGGGAGCAGCGGCGCCGGTGGCTGCTCAGCCCCTCCCCCACGCTGGACGCGCTGGGGGTGGGGGGGGGGTCCCGGCTCCGCTTCGCCCCCCGGCACCGCCCCCTGCGCCTGCGCCTCCCCCACGGGGGGGTCCTCAGGGCGCGCCTGGACTGCGCCGCGACCCCCGGCAGGGCCGTGGCTGCGCTCTGCGGGCTGCTCGGTGGGTCTGGGGGCTTCGGCTGGGGCTGGGGGTGTCACTATGGGGGTCTGGGGGTGTCGCTATGGGGGTCTGCGGGCTGCTCGGTGGGTCTGGGGGCTTCAATTGGGGGCTGGGGGATGCTGGATGGGTCTGGGGGTGTCACTATGGGGGTCTGGGGGCTGCTCGGTGGGTCTGGGGTTGGCATTTGGGTCTGGGGGTGTCACTATGGGGGTCTGGGGGTGGCATTTGGGGGTCTGGGGCTTGAGCTGGGGGTCTGGGGCAGAATTTGGGGGGGGTCTGGGGGCTTCATGTGGGGATCTGGGGGCTTCCTTTGGGGCTGGGCGCAGTCGGGGGGGGGGTCTGGGGGTGTCCCTGGGGGTCTCAGCTGTGATTTGGGTCTGGGGTCTCCCCAGGGCTCCCCCACCCCGAGGAGCTCTCGCTGCTGTGGCCGGAGCGGGTGGGGGAGGGGCGCGACCCCCCCCCGCCCCCCCCCGACCTGGACCTGACACACCTGAGGCCAGGTGAGGGGGGGGGAGGGGCGGGGGGGGGTGGGAGGGGAGGGGGGCGCTGGACCCCCCCCCCCCAGTGCGCCTGCCCCTCCCCCCCCCACCCCTGGGCCCCTCCCCCCCAGTTGTGGCCCCTCCCCCTGACACCTCTGGCCCCTCCCCCGAATTTGCCCCTCCCCCTCACGGCTCTGGCCACGCCTCCAAATGTGGCCCCTCCCCCCTCAATGCTCAGGCCCTTCCCCCCTTTATTTGCCTCTCCCCCTTCATTCGCCCCTCCCCATCCTCCTCTGACCCCTCCCCCTTCATTTGCATCTCGCCCACTCCCCTTTGGCCCCTCCCCTCCCCCTCAGCACTGTATCCCCGCCCCCAGATTTGGCCCCTCCCCCCTCATTGTTCTGGCCCCGCCCCCAGGCTCCGCCCCTCCCCCCGCGTTGCTCCGCCCCCTGCGCAGCCCCGGCACTGGGGGGAGGGGCCCCCCCGGACCCCCCCGGAGCCCCCCCGGGACCCCCCTGGAGCGACGGGCGCGGCTGCACGCGCGGTGAGGGGCGGGGCTTAACGGGGCGTGGCCTGGTGGGAGGGGCTTAACAAGGTGTGGGGTGTGGGTGTGGTTTGGGGATTGGGTGTGGTTTAAATGACGGTTAAGGCGTGGTTTGGGGGCGTGGTTTGAGTCTGGGTCAGATTTGGGGGCGTGGTTTATCATTTGGGCGTGGGTTTGGGCGTGGTTTGTGATTGGGGCGTGGTTTAGTGTTTGGGTGTGGTTTGATTTGGGTGTGGTTTGGGGGCGTGGTTTGATTTGGGTGTGGTTTGGGGGCGTGGTTTGTGGTTCAGGTTGGGTTTGGGGGGATCTTTTGCACTTGGGTGAGGTTCGGGTGTGGTTTGGGGGCGTGGTTTGATTTGGGTGTGGTTTAGGGGCGTGGTTTGCGGGTTTGGGTTCGGATGGGGGCGTGGTTCGGGATTTGGGTGCAGTTTGGGGGGTGTGGTTTGATTTGGGTGTGGTTGGGGGGCGTGGTTTAAGCTTGGGTGTGTTTGGGGCGTGGTTTGCTGTTTGGGCGTGGTCGGGGCGTGTCCGAGCCCGGGCCACGCCCCCCTCAGCTGGTTGGACGTGGGGCGGTCGCTGCTGGAGCAGGGCGTGGCCGAGGAGCAGGAGCTGGAGCTGCGCTTCAAATACCCGTGCGCCCTCGGGGAGCCTCAGGTACCCCAAAACACCCCAAAAAACACCCCAAAAACACCCCCAGAGACCCCCAAACCCACCCAAATACCCCCAAAATCCACCCCAAATACCCCTGCGCCCTTGGGGAGCCTCAGGTACCCCAAAAACACCCCAAAACACCCCAAAAACACCCCCAGAGACCCCCAAATACCCCCAAATACCCCCAAAATATCCCCCAAACACCCCTGCGCCCTCGGGGAGCCTCAGGTACCCCAAAACACCCCAAAAACACCCCCAAAATATCCCCAGACACCCCAAAACCCACCCAAATACCCCCAAAATATCCCCCAAATACCCCTGAGCCCTTGGGGAGCCTCAGGTACCCCAAAAACACCCCAAAAACACCCCCAGAGACCCCCAAATACCCCCAAATACCCCCAAAATATCCCCCAAATACCCCTGAGCCCTTGGGGAGTCTCAGGTACCCCAAAAACACCCCAAAACACCCCCAAAATATCCCCCAGAGACCCCCAAAATCCACCCCAAACACCCCTGCGTCCTCGGGGAGCCTCAGGTACCCCAAAACCACACCTGGGTACCCCAAAAACACCCCCAAAATCCACCTGAGAACCCCAACATATCCCCCAGAGACCCCCAAAATCCACCCCAAATACCCCAGCGCTCTCAGGGAACCACGGATACCCCAAAACCACCTCTGGGACCCCCCCGAAATATCCCCCAGGTACCCCAAAATCCACCTGGGGGTCCCAAAATCCATCTCAGGACCCCTAAAATCCTCCCCCAGGTACCCCAAAAACGCCCAAGTCCCCCATGTGCCCACCCGGGAACGGTTTGGGGGTGTCTGGGGGGGGATTTGGGGGTGTCTGGGGGGGGATTTGGGGGTTTCTTGGGGTGGTTTTGGGGGTCCCCGGGGTTCTCAGCCCCCCCAAACCCTTTCGGGGTCTCTTGGGAGGATTTTGAGGGTCTCTGGGTGGGGTTTTGGGGGTCCCCAAGAGTCGCAGCCCCCCAGATGCTTTGGGGCTCCCTTGGGTGGGTTTTGGGGGTCCCTTGGGGTGGTTTTGGGGGTCCCCGGGGGTCTCAGCCCCCCCAAACCCTTTAGGGGTCTCTTGGGTGGGTTTTGGGGGGTCCCTCTGGGTGGGGTTTTGGGGGGTCCCGGGGTTCTCAGCCCCCCAAACCCTTTAGGGGTCTCTTGGGTGGGTTTTGGGGGTCCCTTGGGGTGGTTTTGGGGGGTCCCTGGGGGTCTCAGCCCCCCCAAACCCTTTAGGGGTCTCTTGGGTGGGTTTTGGGGGTCCCTGGGTGGGGTTTTGGGGGTTCCTGGGGGTCTCAGCCCCCCAAACCCTTTAGGGGTTTCTAGGGGTGGTTCTGGGGGGTCCCTTGGGGTGGTTTTGGGGGTTCCCCGGGGGTCTCAGCCCCCCAAACCCTTTAGGGGTCTCTAGGGGTGGTTCTGGGGGGTCTCTTGAGGTATTTTTGGGGGGTCCCTGGGTTCTCAGCCCCCCCAAACCCTTTCGGGGTTTCTTGGGTGGGTTTTGAGGGTCTCTGGGTGGGGTTTTGGGGGGTCCCCAAGAGTCGCAGCCCCCCAGATGCTTTGGGGCTCCCTTGGGTGGGTTTTGGGGGTCCCTTGGGGTGGTTTTGGGGGTCCCCGGGGGTCTCAGCCCCCCCAAACCCTTTAGGGGTCTCTTGGGTGGGTTTTGGGGGTCCCTCTGGGTGGGGTTTTGGGGGGTCCCGGGGTTCTCAGCCCCCCAAACCCTTTAGGGATCTCTTGGGTGGGTTTTGGGGGTCCCTTGGGGTGGTTTTGGGGGGTCGGGTCCCTCTGGGTGGGGTTTTGGGGGGTCCCGGGGTTCTCAGCCCCCCAAACCCTTTAGGGATCTCTTGGGTGGGTTTTGGGGTCCCTTGGGGTGGTTTTGGGGGGTCCCTGGGGGTCTCAGCCCCCCCAAACCCTTTAGGGGTCTCTTGGGTGGGTTTTGGGGGTCCTGGGTGGGGTTTTGGGGGTTCCTGGGGGTCTCAGCCCCCAAACCCTTTAGGGGTTTCTAGGGGTGGTTCTGGGGGGTCCCTTGGGGTGGTTTTGGGGGTTCCCCGGGGGTCTCAGCCCCCCAAACCCTTTAGGGGTTTCTTGGGTGGGTTTTGAGGGTCTCTGGGTGGGGTTTTGGGGGTCCCCAAGAGTCGCAGCCCCCCAGATGCTTTGGGGCTCCCTTGGGTGGGTTTTGGGGGTCCCTTGGGGTGGTTTTGGGGATTCCCCGGGGGTCTCAGCCCCCCAAACCCTTTAGGGGTTTCTAGGGGTGGTTCTGGGGGGTCCCTTGGGGTGGTTTTGGGGGTTCCCCGGGGGTCTCAGCCCCCCCAGCCCTTTGAGGATTCCTTGGGAGGATTTTGAGGCTCCCTGGATGACGTTCTGGGGGTCCCTGTGTGGGTTTTGGGGCTCCTCGAGGGTCTCAGCCCCCCAAAGCCTTTGGGGTCCCTGGGTGAGGTTTTGGGGGGTCCCTGGGGGTCTCAGCCCCCCCATTTGTGCCCCCCAGCCAGGGCTGCACTCGGAGCTGCTGCAGGCGCAGGCGCTGGGATCCGTCCTGAGCGAGGAGATGGAGTGCAGCGAGGAGCAGGGCTGCGCTTTGCTGCCCTGCAGGTACCCCAAAACCACACCAAAGTAACCCCAAAATGCCCCAAAAAACACGCCAAAAATAACCCAAAAATACCAAAAAATACCCAAAAAACACCCCAAAAATAACCCAAAAATAACCCCAAAAAAACACCCCAAAGCAACGCAAAAATATCCCCAAAACCACACCAAAAATACCCCAAAAATACCCCAAAAACCACCCAAAAATACCCCAAAAATACCCCAAAAATACCCCAAAAATACCAAAAAAATACCCCAAAAAACACCGCAAAAAACATCCCAAAAAAAACCACCCAAAAAATACCCCAAAAAATACCCCAAAAAATACTCCAAAAATACCCCCAAAATACCCCAAAAACATCCCAAAAATACCCAAAAAATAACCAAAAAATACCCCAAAAAACACCGCAAAAAACACCGCAAAAATACCCCAAAAAAACACCCCAAAAATACCCAAAAAAACATCCAAAAAATACCAAAAAAACACCCCAAAAAACACCCCAAAAATACCCAATAAACACCAAAAAATACCCAAAAAACACCCTAAAAAACACCCCAAAAAAACCACCCCAAAAATACCCCAAAAATACCACAAAAAACACCCAAAAACCACCCCAAAAATAACCCAAAAAACACCCAAAAATACCCCAAAAAACACCCCAAAAAATATCCCAAAAAAACACCCCAAAAATATCCAAAAAAATACCCCAAAAATAACCCCAAAATACCCCAAAAAACACCCAAAAACACCCCAAAAATACCCCAAAAAATACCCCAAAAAACACCCCCAAAATACCCAAAAAACACCCCAAAAAAACCCCCCAAAACACCCCAAAAATTCCCAAAAAATACCCCAAAAATAACCCAAAAATACCCCCAAAAAAACACCCAAAAACAACGCAAAAATATCCCAAAACCACACCAAAATTACCCCAAAAATACCCCAAAAACCACCCCAAAAATAACCAAAAAATACCCCAAAAAATACCCCAAAATTACAAAAAAATACCCAAAAAACACCGCAAAAAACATCCCAAAAAACCACCCAAAAAATACCCAAAAAAAATACCCCAAAATACTCCAAAAATACCCCCAAAATACCCCAAAAACATCCCAAAAATACCCAAAAATACCGAAAAATAACCAAAAAATACCCCAAAAAAACACCGCAAAAAACACCGCAAAAATACCCCAAAAAACCACCCCAAAAATACCCAAAAAACATCCAAAAATACCAAAAAAACACCCCAAAAAACACCCCAAAAATACCCCAATAAACACCAAAAAAATACCCAAAAAACACCCTAAAAAACACCCCAAAAAAACACCCCAAAAAAACCACCCAAAAATACCACAAAAAACACACCAAAAACCACCTCAAAAATAACCCAAAAAGCACCCCAAAAAATACCCCAAAAAACACCCCCAAAATACCCAAAAAACACCCCAAAAAAACCACCCCAAAAATACCCCAAAAAACACCCCTAAAAACACCCCAAAAACCACTCCAAAAATACCCCAAAAATACCCAAAAAACATCCCAAAAACATCCCAAAAATACCTCAAAAAATAACCCCAAAATACCCCCAAAAAACAACCCAAAAACAACGCAAAAGTATCCCCAAAACCACACCAAAAATAACCAAAAACCATCCCAAAAATACCCCAAAAATACCCAAAAATACCCCAAAAACCACCCCAAAAAAACCCCCCAAAACCACCCAAAAATACCCAAAAAACATCCCAAAAATACCAAAAAAGCATCCCAAAAATACCCAAAAATACCCCAAAAAACCACCCCAAAAATAACCCAAAAATACCCCCAAAAAAACACAAAAACCACGCAAAAATATCCCCAAAACCACACCAAAAATAACCAAAAACCACCCCAAAAATACCCAAAAAATACCCCAAAAAACACCCCAAAAATAACTCAAAAAACCCCAAAACATCCAAAAATACCAAAAATACCCCCCAAAATAACCCAAAAATACCAAAAAAAAAACACACCAAAAAATACCCAAAAAACATCCCAAAAATACCCAAAAATACCCCAAAAATACCGCCAAAAACACCCAAAAATACCCCAAAAAACACCCCAAAAATATGCAAAAAAAAACCCCAAAAAAACCCAAAAATACCCCAAAAAAACACCCAAAAATACCCCAAAATCACCCCAAAAAACAGCCCAAAAATACCCCAAAAAACACTCCAAAAAACACCCCAAAAAAACACCCCAAAAAACACACCAAAAACCACCCCAAAAATACCCAAAAAACACCCCAAAAATAACCCAAAAAATACCCCAAAAATACCCCAAAAAACATCCCAAAAATACCCAAAAAAACCCCCAAAAATAACCCAAAAATACCCCCAAAAACACACCAAAAAATACCCCAAAATACCCTAAAATACAAAAAAACACCCAAAAATACCCCAAAAATAACCCCAAAATACCCCAAAAAACACCCCAAAAACACCCCAAAAAAACCCAAAAATCAGCCCAAAAACACCCCAAAAATACCCAAAAATACCCCAAAAACCACCCCAAAAATATCAAAAAAATACCCAAAAAAAAACCAAAAATACCCCAAAAAAAACACCCAAAAAAAACCCACCCAAAATTACCCCAAAAATACCCCAAAAAACACACCAAAAACCACCCCAAAAATACCCCAAAAAACACCCCCAAATAACCCAAAAAATACCACAAAAATACCCCAAAAAACATCCCAAAAATACCCAAAAACACCCCAAAATAACCCAAAATACCCCAAAAAAAAACCCAAAAAAACACACCAAAAACCACTCCAAAAATACCCCAAAAAACACCCCCAAAATACCCAAAGAACACCCCCAAAATACCCAGAAAATACCCCAAAAAACACCCCAAGAAACACCCAAAAAACATCCCAAAAAAACCACCCCAAAAATACCCCAAAAAACACCCCAAAAAACACCGCAAAAATGCTCCAAAAATACCCAAAAAACATCCCAAAAATACCCAAAAAATACCCAAAAAATAACCTAAAAATACCCCAAAAAAACACCCAAAAACACCCCAAAAATACCCAAAAAAACCACCCCAAAAAACCCAAAAAACATCCAAAAATACCAAAAAAACACCCCAAAAATACCCCAATAAACACCAAAAAATACCCAAAAAACACCCTAAAAACACCCAAAAAAACCACCCCAAAAATACCCAAAAATACCACAAAAAACACCCCATAAACCACCCAAAAATAACCCAAAAACACCCAAAAATACCCAAAAAATACCCCAAAAAACACCCCAAACTACCCAAAAAACACCCCAAAAAACACCCCAAAAAAAACACCCCAAAAATACCCCAAAAAACACCCCTAAAAACACCCCAAAAACCACTCCAAAAATACCCCAAAAATACCCAAAAAACATCCCAAAAACATCCCAAAAATACCTCAAAAAATAACCCCAAAATACCCCCAAAAAACACCCCAAAAATACCCCCAAAACACCCCAAAAATTCCCCAAAAAACACCCCAAAAACAACGCAAAAATATCCCCAAAACCACACCAAAAATAACCCAAAAACCATCCCAAAAATACCCCAAAAATACCCCAAAAACCACCCCAAAAATATAAAAAAAAAAAAAACCAAAAAACACCCCAAAAATACCCAAAAATACCCCAAAAAACACCCCAAAAATACCCCCCAAAACCACCCCAAAAACACCCCAAAAAACACACCAAAAAAATACCCAAAAACATCCCAAAAATACCCAAAAATACCCCCAAAAATACCGCCAAAAACACCCCAAAAATACCCCAAAAAACACCCCAAAAATATCCAAAAAATACCCCCAAAAAAAACCAAAAATACCCCAAAAAAACACCCCAAAAAAACACCCCAAAATACCCCAAAAATACCCCAAAAATCACCCCAAAAAAACAGCCCAAAAATACCCCAAAAAACACTCCAAAAAACACCCCAAAAAAACACCCAAAAAACACACCAAAAACCACCCCAAAAATACCCCAAAAAACACCCCAAAAATAACCCAAAAAATACCCCAAAAATACCCCAAAAAACATCCCAAAAATACCCAAAAAAACCCCCAAAAATAACCCAAAAATACCCAAAACCCACCCAAAAATAACCAAAAAATACCCCAAAAACACCCCAAAAAACACCCCCAAAATACCAAAAAACACCTCAAAAACACCCCAAAAAAACCACCCCAAAAATACCCCAAAAAACACCCCAAAAATAACCCAAAAACACCCCAAAAAACACACCAAAAATAACCCAAAAAATACCCCAAAAATACCCCAAAAAACATCCCAAAAATACCCAAAAAAACCCCCAAAAATAACCCAAAAATACCCCCAAAAAACACACAAAAAATACCCCAAAATACCTAAAATACAAAAAAACATCCAAAAATACCCCAAAAATACCCCAAAAAACACCCCAAAAATACCCCCAACAAAAAAACCCCAAAAATCAGCCCAAAAAACACCCCAAAAATACCCCAAAAATACCCCAAAAACCACCCCAAAAATATCCAAAAAATACCCCCAAAAAAACCCAAAAATACCCCAAAAAAACACCCCAAAAAAACCCACCCCAAAATTACCCCAAAAATACCCCAAAAAACACACCAAAAAATACCCCAAAAATACCCCAAAAATACCCCAAAAAACATCCCAAAAATACCCAAAAAATACCCCCCAAAATAACCCAAAATACCCCAAAAAAAACCCCAAAAAAACACACCAAAAAAATACCCCAAAAATCACCCCAAAAATACCCAAAGAACACCCCCAAAATACCCAGAAAATACCCCAAAAAACACCCCAAGAAACACCCCAAAAAACATCCCAAAAAAACCACCCCAAAAATACCCCAAAAAACACCCCAAAAAACACCCCAAAAATGCTCCAAAAATACCCAAAAAACATCCCAAAAATACCCAAAAAATACCCAAAAAATAACCTAAAAATACCCCCAAAAAACACCCCAAAAACACCCCAAAAATACCCCAAAAAAAACACCCCAAAAATACCCAAAAAATCACCCCAAAAAACACCCCGAAAATACCCCAATAAACACCCCAAAAATACCCAAAAAATACCCCAAAAAACACCCTAAAAAACACCCCAAAAAAACCACCCCAAAAATAACCCCAAAAATACCCAAAAAATACCCAAAAAAATCCCAAAAATACCCAAAAAATACCCCCAAAAATACCCCAAAAATCACCCCAAAAATAACCCAAAAATACCCCAAAAAACACCCCCAAAAACCCAAAAAATAACCCAAAAATACCCAAAAAATACCCCCAAAAAAACACCCCAAAAAACACACCAAAAAATACCCCAAAAATACCCCAAAATACCCAAAAAATACCCCAAAAAACACCCTAAAAAACACCCCAAAAAAACCACCCCAAAAATAACCCAAAAATACCCCAAAAACCACACCAAAACCACCCCGAAAGCCACACCAAAAATACCCCAAAAATATCCCCAAAACCACACCAAAAATATCCCAAAAATATCCCAAAACCCACACCAAAATAACCCCAAAATACCCCAAAAAACACCCCGAAACCAACCCAAAAATACCCCAAAAACCGCACCAAAAATACCCCAAAATAACCCAGAAATACCCCAAAATAACCCAGAAATACCCCAAAACCACTCCCAAAACCCCCAAAAATCAACATCCCAAAATCCCCTCTGCCCCCCCCTCTGCCCCCCCCCAGTACCTGACGGAGGGGCCGGAGTGGGGGGAGGGGCGCGACCCCCAGGACCCCCCCGAGCCCCCCCCGGACCTGGAGGCGGCGCTGGAGGAACTGGAGCTGAGCCTGGGGGGGGGCGCGACCCCCGGGACCCCCGGGCTGGGCGTGAGAATGGGGGGGACTGGGGGGCACTGGGAGTACTGGGAGCACTGGGAGAGGGATTGAGGGGCACTGGGAGAAAGGAATTTGGGTCTGGGGGCACTGGGAGGGGCACTGGGAATACTGGGAACACTGGGAGAGGGATTGAGGGGCACTGGGAGAAAGGGATTTGGGTCTGGGGGCACTGGGGGGGGGACTGGGAGTACTGGGAGCACTGGGAGAGAGATTGTGGGGCACTGGGAGAAAGGGATTTGGGTCTGGGGGCACTGGGACGGTACTGGGGGGGAACTGGGAATACTGGGGGGTACTGGGAGCACTTGGGGGCGATACTGGGGGGCACAGGGAGAAGGGAATTTGGGTCTGGGGGCACTGGGAGGGGAACTGGGAATACTGGGAGCACTGGGAGGGGGATTGAGGGGCACTGGGAGAAAGGGATTTGGGTCTGGGGGCACTGGGGGGGTAACTGGGAGTACTGGGAGCACTGGGAGAGGGATTGAGAGGCGCTGGGAGAAAGGGATTTGGGTCTGGGGGCACTGGGAGGTTACTGGGAATACTGGGAGCACTGGGAGAGAGATTGTGGGGCGCTGGGAGAAAGGAATTTGGGTCTGGGGGCACTGGGAGGGGCACTGGGAATACTGGGGGGGGATTCGGGGATACTGGGAGGGACTGGGAGGGGGGAATTGGGGGTCTGGGGGCACTTGGGGTGGTACTGGGGGGGACTGGGAGGGGAACTGGGAATACTGGGAGCCCTGGGAGGGGGACTGGGGGAGCACTGGGAGCACTGGGAGGGGGACTGGGGGAGCACTGGGAGAAAGGGATTTGGGTCTGGGGGCACTGGGGGGGAACTGGGAGGGTACTGGGAATACTGGGGGGTACTGGGAGCACTTGGGGGCGATACTGGGGGGCACAGGGAGAAGGGAATTTGGGTCTGGGGGCACTGGGAGGGGAACTGGGAATACTGGGAGCACTGGGAGGGGGATTGAGGGGCACTGGGAGAAAGGAATTTGGGTCTGGGGGCACTGGGGGGGTAACTGGGAGTACTGGGAGCACTGGGAGAGGGATTGACGGGCACTGGGAGAAAGGGATTTGGGTCTGGGGGCACTTGGGGTCGTACTGGGGGGGACTGGGAGGGGAACTGGGAGCACTGGGAGCACTGGGAGAGAGATTGAGGGGCTCTGGGAGAAAGGGATTTGGGTCTGGGGGCACTGGGGGGGGGACTGGGAATACTGGGGGGGGATTCGGGGATACTGGGAGGGACTGGGAGGGGGGAATTGGGGGTCTGGGGGCACTTGGGGTGGTACTGGGGGGGACTGGGAGGGGAACTGGGAATACTGGGAGCCCTGGGAGGGGGACTGGGGGGGCACTGGGAGAAAGGGATTTGGGTCTGGGGGCACTGGGAGGGGAACTGGGAATACTGGGAGCACTGGGAGGGGGACTGGGGGGGCACTGGGAGAAAGGGATTTGGGTCTGGGGGCACTGGGGGGGAACTGGGGGGGAACTGGGAATACTGGGGGGTACTGGGAGCACTTGGGGGCGATACTGGGGGGCACAGGGAGAAGGGAATTTGGGTCTGGGGGCACTGGGAGGGGAATTGGGGGTCACTGAGGGGTCCCGGGGGGTCCCCAGGAGGAGCTCGGAGCCCCCCCTGAGCTGGACGAGGAGCTGGAGATTCTCAGGTACCCCCGGAGCCCCGAACTGGGGACCCCCAAGACCCCTCCCCCTCCCCAATTTTGGGGTCCCCGTGCCCATTTTGGGGTCTCCATTAACCTCCCCCTCCCCAATTTTGGGGTCCCCGTGCCCATTTTGGGGTTCCCATTAACCCCCTCCCCAATTTTGGGGTCTCCTTTATGCCCGTCTCTGTGCCCATTTTGGGGTCTCCTTTATGCCCCCCACCCCATTTTTGGGGTCCCCGTGCCCATTTTGGGGTCCCCATTAACCTCCCCCTCCCCATTTTTGGGGTCTCTGTGCCCATTTTGGGGTCTCCATTAACCTCCCCCTCCCCAATTTTGGGGTCCCCGTGCCCATTTTGGGGTTCCCATTAACCCCCTCCCCAATTTTGGGGTCTCCTTTATGCCTGTCTCTGTGCCCATTTTGGGGTCTCCTTTATGCCCCCCCACCCCATTTTTGGGGTCCCCGTGCCCATTTTGGGGTCCCCATCAACCTCCCCCTCCCCATTTTTGGGGTCCCCAGGGGGTCCCCGTGGCCGTTCCGGGGGTCCCGCCCAGCCCGGGCCGCCCTTTCGGGGTCGTCGCTGTCGCTCTGGAGCCCCCCAAGCTCGGGGGGACCCCAACAGGTGCTGAACCTGCGAGGTGAGACCCCCAAAACCCCCCCAGAGACCCCCAAACCCCCCTTGGGACCCCAAAACCCCCCCAGAGACCCCCAAACCCCCCTTGGGACCCCAAAACACCCCCCGGGAGCCCCAAAACCACCTCAGACCCCCAGAAAATCTCCCCCAGAGACCCCCAAAACTCCCCCCGGCACCCCCCAAAACCTCCCTGGACCCCCCAAAACCCCCTCTGGATCCCCCAGATCCCCTTGGGACCCACCCCGGACCCCCAAATTCCCCTCAGACCCCTCTGGGGCCCCCCAAATCCCCACTGGGACCCCCCCAGGAACCCCAAATCCCCTATAGGACCCCCCCAGGAACCTCAAATCCCCCCTGAGGCCCCCCAAATCCCCCCTGGACCCCTCCAGGAACCCCAAATCCCCTCCTAGATCCCCTAAATCCCCCCTAGACCCCTCTAGGACTCCCCAAATTCCTCTTGGGACCCCCCCTGTACCCCCAAATCCCCTTTGAGACCCCCCCAAATCCCCTCTGGGTTCCCTTTAACCCCCCCCAAATCCCCCCCTGAACCCCCACAAGAGCCCCAAATCCCCTCCAGGACCCCCCAGATCCCCCCTGGGGCCCCCCAAATTCCCCCAAGAACACCAAATCCCCTCCAGGACCCCCTCAAATCCCCCCAAGACCCCTCTGGGACCTCCCAAATCCCCCCAAGACCCCTCTGGGACCCCCCAAATGCCCCCCCCGACCCCCCCATTTTCCCCTTTCCCCCCCAGGCTGTGAGGTGACCCCCCAGGTGGATTTGGGGGCGCAGAAATTCCACATCAAACTCGGGGTGCCCCCCCCGGGTGGGGGCAGCGAGACCCTCCTGCGGTGCCGTGATGTGGGTGGGGGTCCTGGGAGGTTTTGGGGGTCTTGGGGGGGGTCGTGAGGGGGTTTTGGGGGATCTTGGGGGTCCTGGGGGGGTCTTGGATGGGGTTTTGGGGGGATCCTGGGGGAGTTCTGGGGGGTCCTGAGGGGGTCTGCGGATCCTGGGGGGTTTTTGGGAGATTCTGAGGGGGTCTGGGAGGGTCCTGAGGGGCTTTTGGGGGGTCCTGGGGCATCTCGAGTGGTCTGGGGGAGGTTTGGGGGGTCCTGAGGGCGTTTGAGGGGGTCCTGGGTGGGTTTTAGGGGATCCTGGGGGGATCTTGGGGGTCCTGGGGGGTTTTTGGGGAGGTTTGGGGCATCTCGAGTGGTCTGGGGGAGGTTTGGGGGGTCCTGAGGGCGTTTGAGGGGGTCCTGGGTGGGTTTTAGGGGATCCTGGGGGGATCTTGGGGGTCCTGGGGGGTTTTTGGGGGGTCCTGGGGGTTCTCAGGGGGTCCCGGGGGGGGTCTTGGGGGGGTTTTAGGCTTTGGGGGGGTCCTGGGGGGTCCTGGAAGGGTCAGAGGTCTCTGGGGTGGAAGGGGAATGGGAATTGGGGGGGGGGTCCCATGGGGGTTTTGGGGATCCCGGGGAATTCTGAGGGGGTTTGGTGAATCCAGGGGCGATTTTTGGGGTGATTTTGGGGATTTCAGGGAGTTTTGAGGGGTCCTGGCGGGATTTTTTGGGGGTATTTTGGGGGGATTCGATGAATCCATGGCGGATTTCGGGGATTTCAGGGAGTTTTGGGTGATCCCGGGGGAAGTTTCTGTGGGAATTTTGGGGGGGTTTGATGAATCCAGGGGCGATTTTTGGGGTCGTTTTGGGGTAATTTCAGGGAGTTTTGGGGGACCCCCGGGGGGGAGGGGTTTTTATGTGAATTTTGGGGGGGGTCCTCACTGTACCCCTCTCTCCCCAGGCCCCCCAGTTCTCCCGCTGGCTCTGCAGCCTCCAGGCGGCCTCGGGGTGGGGGTCCCCATCATCGGGGTGGGGGTCCCCATCATTAGAGGAGGGGTCCCCATCATCGGAGGGGGGGTCCCCATTATTAGGGGAGGGGTCCCCATCATTGGGGTGGGGGTCCCCGTCCCCCACGGCGCTGTGGGCGCAGATCCGGGGGGTCCTGGGGGTCCTGGGGGTGCAGCCGGATCGGGGGGACCCCCCCGGGACCCCCGCCCAGCCCCCCCCGGACCCCCGGCGGTTGCTGCCCCCCCGGCTCCAGCGCAGGATCAAAGGCAAGGAGGTAACGGGACCCCCCCCCCCCACCATGGAGACCCCCTCCTCATTTTAAACCCCCCAGGAGACCCCTCCCCACATTTTAACCTCCCCATAGCCCCCCCTAATTTAAAGCCCTCACATTTAAAGCCCATCCTGAGACCCCTCCTCACATTTTAACCCCCCCATTTTGATTCCCCAGAGCCCCCTCCCATTTTAACTTCCCCCAGAGACCCCTCCCCACATTTTAAACCTACCCAAAGCCCCCTCCCCACATTTTAGCCCCTCCATTTTTACCCCCTCCCGTTTTTACCCCTCTATTTTTACTCCTCCCATTTTAACCCATTTTTTTACCCCCTCATTTTACCCCCACCCATTTTTTGCCCCCCCATATTTTGTCCCACTCATTTTACCCCGCCATTTTTACCCCCCCATATTTTACCCCCTCCTTTTTTTCCCCCCATTTTACTCCCCATTTTTGCCCCCATATTTTTACCCCCCCCCATATTTTACCCCCCTATTTCTACCCCCCATATTTGCCCCCCCATTTTCCCTTCCATTTTTACCCCGTTTCACCCCTCAATTTTTACCCCTGTATTTTTACCCCCCCCATATTTTGCCCTCCCCATTTTTACCCTCCTTTTTGCCCCCTGATATTTTGTCCCACTCATTTTACCCCGCCATTTCTACCCCCCCATATTTTACCCCCTCCTTTTTCCCCCCCAATTTTTACCTCTCCATTTTTACCCCCCATTTCCCCCCCTCATTTTACCCCTCCATTTTTACCCCATTTCTACCCCCCATATTTTGCCCCCCCCATTTTCCCTTCCATTTTTACCCCGTTTCACCCCTCAATTTTTACCCCCCCATATTTTGCCCCTCCCCATTTTCACCCCCCATTTTTTACCCCCCTCATTTTACCCCCCAGTATTTTACCCTCCCCATTTTTACCCCCCATTTTGCCCCCTATTATTACCCCTCCATTTTAACCCATTTTTTACCCCCCCATATTTTATCCCCCCATTTCTACCCCTCCACTTTTACCCCCCCCCCCCATTTTCTGCCCCCCCCCCCCAGTTTCCCCAGCTCCTCCTGCGGGTTTTGCTCCGGGAGGGGCCCCTGAGCCCCCCCCAGGCCCGGCTGCGCTTCCTGCAGGCCTGGAGGGCCCTGCCCGGCTTCGGCCTCGGGGTCTTCATCGTCCGGTACTGGGGGAACTGGGGGGGACTGGGATGGACTGGGATGGACTGGGATGGACTGGGACAGGCTGGGATCAAACTGGGAGGGACTGGGATCAAACTGGGATGGACTGGGAGGGACTGGGATCAAACTGGGAGCACTGGGAGGGACTGGGAGGGCCCTGCCCGGCTTCGGCCTCGGGGTCTTCATCGTCCGGTACTGGGGGAACTGGGGGGGACTGGGAGGGACTGAGGGGGACTGGGGGGGACTGGGGGGGACTGGGATGGACTGGGAGCAAACTGGGAGCACTGGGAGGGACTGGGACAGGCTGGGATCAAACTGGGAGCACTGGGAGGGACTGGGGGGCCCTGCCCGGCTTCAGCCTCGGGGTCTTCATCGTCCGGTACTGGGGAAACTGGGATGGACTGGGAGGGACTGGGACTGGCTGGGATCAAACTGGGAGCACTGGGAGGGACTGGGAGGGACTGGGATCAAACTGGGAGCACTGGGAGGGACTGGGGGGCCCTGCCCGGTTTCGGTCTCGGGGTCTTCATCGTCTGGTACTGGGAGAACTGGGAGGGACTGGGATGGACTGGGACAGGCTGGGATCAAACTGGGATGGACTGGGAGGGACTGGGGGGCCCTGCCCGGCTTCAGCCTCGGGGTCTTCATCGTCCGGTACTGGGGGAACTGGGGGGGACTGGGATGGACTGGGATGGACTGGGATGGACTGGGACAGGCTGGGATCAAACTGGGAGGGACTGGGATCAAACTGGGATGGACTGGGAGGGACTGGGATCAAACTGGGAGCACTGGGAGGGACTGGGAGGGCCCTGCCCGGCTTCGGCCTCGGGGTCTTCATCGTCCGGTACTGGGGGAACTGGGGGGGACTGGGAGGGACTGAGGGGGACTGGGGGGGACTGGGGGGGACTGGGACTGGCTGGGATCAAACTGGGAGCACTGGGAGGGACTGGGAGGGACTGGGATCAAACTGGGAGCACTGGGAGGGACTGGGGGGCCCTGCCCGGTTTCGGTCTCGGGGTCTTCATCGTCTGGTACTGGGGGAACTGGGATGGACTGGGAGGGACTGGGATCAAACTGGGAGGGACTGGGAGGGACTGGGATGGACTGGGACAGGCTGGGATCAAACTGGGATGGACTGGGAGGGACTGGGGGGCCCTGCCTGGCTTCGGCCTCGGGGTCTTCATCGTCCGGTACTGGGGGAACTGGGAGGGACTGGGATCAAACTGGGAGGGACTGGGAGGGACTGGGATCAAACTGGGAGGGACTGGGATGGACTGGGACAGGCTGGGATCAAACTGGGAGCACTGGGAGGGACTGGGAGGGCCCTGCCCGGCTTCAGCCTCGGGGTCTTCATCGTCCGGTACTGGGGGAACTGGGGGGAACTGGGAGGGACTGGGATCAAACTGGGAGCACTGGGAAGGACTGGGACAGACAGGGATCAAACTGGGAGCACTGGGAGGGACTGGAGGGACACTGGGACAGACTGGGGGGGGACTGGGATAAACTGGGAGCACTGGGATCAAACTGGGAGGGACTGGGGGGCACTGGGAGGGCCCTGCCCGGCTTCGGCCTGGGGGAACTGGAATGGACTGGGAGGGACTGGGAGGGACTGGGCGGTACTGGGATCAAACTGGGAGCACTGGGAGGGACTGGGGGGAACTAACAGGGGGGTCCCCGGTGTATTTTCAGGGTGCCCATTGGTATTTCGGGGTTCCCATCAGTATTTTGGGGTTTCCATCCCTGTTTTTTGGGGGTCCCCAGGTTCCGGGGTGCTCTCAGCTGTATTTTTGGGGGTTCCCATGGGTATTTTTGGGGGTCCCCAGGTTCCGGGGTGCTCTCAGCTGTATTTTTGGGGTTCCCATGGGTATTTTGCGGTATTTTTGGGGGTTCCCATGGGTATTTTTGGGTATTTTTGGGGTTCCCATGGGTATTTTTGGGTATTTTTGGGGTTCCCATTGGTATTTTTGGGTATTTTGGGGGGTTCCCATTGGTATTTTTGGGGGTTCCCATGGGTATTTTTGGGGTCCCCAGGTTCCGGGGCGCCCCCCGTGACGAGGCTCTGGCCGTGGGGCTCTCGCGGCTCCTGCGGCTCCCGCTGGGCTCGGGCGGCGCCGCCCGGAGCTGGAGGCAGAGCGAGCTGAGACAGTGGGACGTGAACTGGGACAGCGGGCAGGTAACTGGGAGGGACTGGGATGGACTGGGATGGACTGGGATGGACTGGGAATGGACTGGGAATGGACTGGGAATGAACTGGGACAGCGGGCAGGTAACTGGGAGGGACTGGGATGGACTGGGATGGACTGGGAATGGACTGGGAATGGACTGGGAATGGACTGGGACAGCGGGCAGGTAACTGGGAGGGACTGGGATGGACTGGGAATGGACTGGGATGCACTGGGACAGCGGGCAGGTAACTGGGAGGGACTGGGATGGACTGGGATGGACTGGGATGAACTGGGAATGAACTGGGACAGTGGGCAGGTAACTGGGAGGGACTGGGAATGGACTGGGAGGGACTGGGAATGGACTGGGAATGGACTGGGAGGGACTGGGAGGGACTAGGATGGACTGGGACAGCGGGCAGGTAACTGGGAGGGACCGGGAGGGACTGGGAGGGACTGGGATGGACTGGGAGGGACTGGGAGGGACTGGGAGGGACCGGGAGGGACTGGGAGGGACTGGGAGGGACCGGGAGGGACTGGGAGGGACTGGGAATGGACTGGGACAGTGGGCAGGTAACTGGGAGGGACTGGGATGAACTGGGAGGGACTGGGAGGGACTGGGATGGACTGGGAATGGACTGGGAAGCACTGGGAGGCCCCAGGCAGCCCCGTTGGGATTTTGGGGAGGGGTCTTGGTCCCTCTGGGGTCTCAGACCCCGTTGGAGTTCTGGGGAGGGGTCCCGCCCATGTCTGGGGTTCTGGGGAGGGGTCTCACCCCTGTTTGGGGATTTGGGGAGGGGTCTCGGGGCAGGGTCTCAGACGTTGATGGTATTTTGGGGAGGGGTCTCAGCCCCTGTTGGCATTTGAGAAGGGGTCTCACCCCTGTTTGGGATTTCGAGGAGGGGTCTCACCCCTTTGGGGATATGAGGAGTCTCCCATTGGAATTTGGGGAGGGGTCTCACCCCACTGGAATTTGGGGAGGGGTCTCACCCCATTGGGGATTCGAGGAGGGGTCTCCCATTGGAATTTGGGGAGGGGTCTCACCCCATTGGGATTCTGGAGAGGGGTCTCAGGGAGGGGTCTCAGACTCTGTTGGTGATTTTGGGGAAGGGTCTCACCCCACTGGAATTTGGGGAGGGGTCTCACCCCATTGGGGATTTGAGGAGGGGTCTCCCATTGGAATTTGAGGAGGGGTCTCACCCCTTTGGGAATTAGGGGCGGAGTCTCCCATTGGAATTTGGGGAAGCGTCACGGCCGTGTTTGGGGCGGGGTCTCAGCTCCATTGGAATTTGGGGAGGGGTCTCGGCCCTGTTTGGGGCGGGGTCTCAGCCCTATTGGAATTTGGGGAGGGGTCTCACCCCTTTGGGAATTTGGGGCGGGGTCTCCCATTGGAATTTGAGGAGGGGTCTCACCCCTTTGGGAATTTGGGGAGGGGTCTCACCCCCCCCCTTCCCCCCCAGGTGCGGCTGTGGCTCAGCGGTGACGTCACGCTGGGGCTGCGCGTGCTCTCCGCCCCCCCCCCGCGTCCTGCACCAGTTCCTGGGGGGGGCGCTGGCCCTGGGGGGGCCCCCCCGCGACCCCCGCGAGCTGCAGCGGCTGCTGGAGGGGGGGCTCGACCCCTGAGACCCCTCCCCGAGGGGCTGGCATTGCCACTGTCCCTGCCGCTGTCCCCAAACTGTCACCCCCGAACCGCCCCCCCCCCAAAAAAATAAACTCAACACGCTCCTGGCGCTCGGCGGGACCTCGGTGTTTGTGGGGAGGGGGCTTGGAGACCCCAAATTATTGTGGGAGGGTTCTCGGACATCCCAAAATTATTATGGGAGGGGTCTCAGACACCCCAAAATATTTGGGAGGGGTTTGGAGCCCCTAAATCATTGTGGCAGGGGTCTCAGACACCCCAAAATATTTGGGAGGGGGCTTGGACATCCCAAAATTATTATGGGAGGGGTCTTGGATACCCCATAATTATTGTGGGAGGGGTCTCAGACACCCCAAAATTATTATGGGAGGGGGCTTGGAGACCCCAAATTATTGTGGGAGGGGTTTAGGGTGCCCAAAATTATTGTGGGAGGGGTCTCAGACACCCCAAAATCTTTGTGGAAGGGGTTTGGAGCCCCAAAATCTTTGTGGGAGGGGTCTCGGACACCCCAAAATATTTGGGAGGGGGCTTGGAGACCCCATAATTATTGTGGGAGGGGTCTTGGACATCCCAAAATATTTGGGAGGGGGCTTGGAGACCCCAAATTATCGTGGAAGGGGTCTCGGACATCCCAAAATTATTATGGGAGGGGTCTTGGATACCCCAAAATTATTGTGGGAGGGGTTTAGGGTGCCCAAAATTATTGTGGGAGGGGTCTCAGACACCCCAAAATATTTGGGAGGGGTCTTGGACATCCCAAAATTCTTATGGGAGGGGTATTGGATACCCCATAATTATTGTGGGAGGGGTCTCAGACACCCCAAAATATTTGGGAGGGGTTTGAAGCCCCAAAATTATTGTGGGAGGGGTCTCAGACACCCCAAAATCCTCGTGGGAGGGGCTCAGACCCCCTAAATCTTTGTGGGAAGGGTCTTAGACACCCCAAAATCTTTCTAAGAGGGGCTCGGACCCCCCCCAAATCCTTTTGAGAGGGGTTTGGAGTCCCCAAAATCTCTGTCAGGGGGGGTCCCTGGCACCCAAAATGCCCCCAATCCCCCCAAAAATGCCCCAAACCCCCCAAAATGCCCCAAAACGCCCCCAGACCCCCCCAAAACGCCCCCAGACCCCCCCAAAACGCCCCCAGACCCCCAGCCGGTCTCTGCTCCGCTCTTTATTGGGGGTGGCAGCGCCCCAGAACCGATGGGGGGAGGGGGGGTTTGGGGGAGGGTGGGGGGAGGGGCGGCGCCCCCAGACCCCCCCCAAGGCTGGGGGTGTCCCCGGGGGGGGGCCCGGGGGGGTCCCCGGGGGTTTTGGGGGGGTCACCGGATGGCGATGAGCCCCACGTCCATCAGCTTCTGGATCTTCTGCGCGATCAGCGGGTTCTTGAGGTGCCTGCATTGGGGGGGGTACAGCGGGGTCAGGGGGTGGGGACACCGTGGGGACATCCTGGGGACACTTTGGGGACACCGTGGGGACACTCTGGGACAGTTGGGGACACTTTGGGGACAGTTGAGGACACTCTGGGGACACTCTGGGACAGCTGGGGACACTTTGGGGACAGTTGAGGACACTCTGGGGACACTCTGGGACAGTTGGAGACACTTTGGGGACACCCTGGAGCAGTTTGGGACACCATGGGGACACCATGGGGACACCCTGGGACACTTTGGGGACACTGTGGGGACAGCTGGGGACACTTTGGGGACACTTTGGGGACACTGTGGGGACAGCTGGGGACACTTTGGGGACACCCTGGAGCTGTTTGGGACACCATGGGGACACCTTGGGATGGTTGGGGACACTTTGGGGACAGTTGAGGACACTCTGGGGACACCTTGGGACAGTTGGAGACACTGTGGGGACACTCTGGGACAGTTGGGGACACTTAGGGGACACCCTGGAGCAGTTTGGGACACCATGGGGACACCCTGGGACACTTTGGAACACTGTGGGGACAGCTGGGGACACTTTGAGGGCACTTTGTGGATAGTTGGGGACATTTTGGGGACACCCTGGAGCAGTTTGGGACACCATGGGGACACCCTGGGACAGTTGGGGACACTGTGGGGACAGCTGGGGACACTTTGGGGGCACTTTGGGGACAGTTGAGGACACTCTGGGGACACCCTGGGACAGTTGGAGACACTGCGGGGACAGGTGGGGACACCCTGGGACAGTTGGGGACACTTTGGGGACAGCTGGAGACACTTTGGGACACTTTGGGGACAGTTGAGGACACTCTGGGGACACCCTGGGACAGTTGGAGACACTTTGGGGACACCCTGGGACCCTCCCCTGCCCTGGGGACCCTTGGGGACCCTCGGTGTCACCCCCCAGTGTCACTGACTCGCTGAGGGCCTGCGGGTCCTTCTGCATCTGCTCCGGGATCAGCCTCATGGGGACCCCCCATCTTGGGGACCCTCAGTGCCACCTCCCTTAGCCTTGGGGACCTTCAGTGCCACCCCCCACCGCCCTGGGGACCCTTGGGGACAGCCCCAGTGTCACTGACTCGCTGAGGGCCTGCGGGTCCTTCTGCATCTGCTCCAGGATCAGCCTCATGGCCGGGTCCCCCATGATCTGCTGCACCTCGGGGTCAGCCAGGGCCCGGCGCCGCAGCTCCTCGGGGGGCTCCGAGCGCTGCTGCTGCCCCCGCACGCAGCGACGCAGCCCCTCGGCCGCCTCCTGGGGGGGACAGGGGACACAGGGTGACACAGGGTGACACAGGGGACATGGGGTGTCACAGGGATCAGGGGGTGTCACAGGGCTCAGGGGCTCCGAGCGCTGCTGCTGCCCCCGCACGCAGCGACGCAAACCCTCGGCTGCCTCCTGGGGGGGACAGGGGGGTGACAGAGATCAGGGGGTGTCACAGGGACCAGGGGTGACACAGGTGTCACAGGGATCAGGGGGTGTCACAGGGCTCAGGGGGTGTCACAGGGATTGGGGTGTCACAGGGACCAGGGATGACACAGGTGACACAGGGATCAGGGGGTGTCACAGTGGTCAGAGGGCTCCGAGTGCTGCTGCCCCTCTGCAGCCTCCTGGGGGGCACAGGGTGGGCACAGAGGGCACAGGGGGGGCACAGAGGGCACAGGGTGGGCACAGAGGGCACAGGGGGGACACTGAGGGCACAGGGGGACACTGAGGGCACAGGGGGGGCACAGAGGGCACAGGGGGACACTGAGGGCACAGGGTGGGCACAGGGGGACACTGAGGGCACAGGGGGACACTGAGGGCACAGGGTGGGCACTGAGGGCACAGGGGGGGCACAGAGGGCACAGGGGGACACTGAGGGCACAGGGGGGACACTGAGGGCACAGGGTGGGCACTGAGGGCACAGGGGGGGCACAGAGGGCACAGGGGGGGCACAGAGGGCACAGGGTGGGCACTGAGGGCACAGGGTGGGCACAGAGGGCACAGGGGGACACTGAGGGCACAGGGTGGGCACGGGGGAGGTCCTGGGGGTGCCAGGCCCACCTTGCAGGAGGGGTCGAGGTCCAGGGCGCGCTGATAAACCTCCATGGCCTTGGTGTAATCGCGCATGGCCTCGAGCGCCGCCGCCTTCCGCGTGTAACCCTTGACTGGGGACAGCAGGGGACAGCAGGGGACAGGGGGGGACATGGAGGGGACAGGGGGACACAGAGGGGACATGGGGGGGACATGGAGGGGACAGGAAGGACAGCGAGGGGACACAGGGACACGGGGATATGGGGACATAGGGGGACATGGGGGAACGGGGACGGACAAGGGACAGCAGGGGACATGCGGGGATATGGGGACACAGGGGACATGGGGGGACAGGAGGGACATGTGGGGGGGGGGGATATGGGGACACAGGGGACAGGAGGGACATGGGGGGACAGGAGGGACATGTGGGGGGGGAGGGATATGGGGACACAGGACAGGGGGAATAGCAGGGGACATGCGGGGACATGGGGACAAAAGGGGACACAAGGGAACGTGGGGGGAACACGGGGACAGGGGACACAGGGACAGAGGGGACACACGGGGACATGAGGGGACACGGAGGGGACATGGAGGGGACAGGAAGGACAGCGAGGGGACACGGGGATATGGGGACATAGGGGGACATGGGGGAACGGGGACGGACAAGGGACGGCAGGGGACCCAGGAGGATATGGGGACACAGGGGACATGGGGGGACAGGAGGGACATGTGGGGGGGGGGATATGGGGACACAGGACAGGGGGAACAGCAGGGGACATGCAGGGGACATGGGGACAAAAGGGAACGTGGGGGGAACACGGGGACAGGGGACACAGGGGGACATGAGGACACACGGGGACATGGGGGGACACAGGGACAGGCGAGGGCAGCAGGGGACACAGAGGGACATGGGGACACAGCAGGGGACACAGGGCGACATGAGGACACAGGGGGACATGGAGGGACATGGGAGACATGGGGACATGAGGGGACAAGGGGACAGCAGGGACATGGAGG
Source organism: Ammospiza caudacuta (assembly GCF_027887145.1). NCBI lineage: Eukaryota > Metazoa > Chordata > Aves > Passeriformes > Passerellidae > Ammospiza > Ammospiza caudacuta. The sequence goes on along the minus strand of NC_080624.1, from coordinate 4,060,213 downwards.
GCACGGGGGATATGGGGACATGGGGTGACAGGAGGGGACACAAGGACAGAGGGGGACAGGGAGGACAGCAAGGGGACAGGCGAGGAACATGGGGACATGGAGGGGACAGGGGGACACAGGGGATACAGGAACACAGGGGACATGGAGGGGACACGGGGGGACAATGGGACAAGAGGGACAACAGGGGACACAGGGGGGACACAGGGACAGGGAGGACATGGGGACAGGTGGGGGGACACGGGGACAGGCAGGTTCAGGGGGATGGACACAGGTTCAAGCACAGGAGGGGACACGGGGACGGGTGGGGACGGGTACAGAAGGATGAGGAAAACAGCGGCAGAGAAGGAGGAGGGTGAGGATGATGAGGATGAAGCAGAGGAAGGGCAGGGCCTGTCCCCTGCTGTCCCCTGCTGTCCCCACTCACTGAAGGTGGGCTCCAGCCGGATGCACTCCTCACAGTCCTGCATGGGGACAAAGAGGGGGTCAGGAGGGTCCCCAAAGCGTCCCTGCACCCCACAAACAACCCCAGCACCTCCTCTGTGCCCCCAAAGCAGCCCCCAGTGCCCTCTGTGCCCCCAAACCAACCCTAAGTCCTTCCCCAACCTGGTTCCTGCCTCTCAAACCACTGCAGGACCTTCAAAACCAATCCCAAAGCAGCCCTCAGACCCCCAAACAAGTCCCAAACCCCCCAAACCAACCCCCAGGACCCCCCAAACCCCCCCAAACCTTGAGGGCCACGGGGAACTCGAGCAGGTTTGGTGTAGCAGGCGGCCCCAAACCCCCCAAACCAGTCCCAAACCCCCCAAACCCCCCAAACCAACCCCCAAACCCCCCCAAACCTTGAGGGCCAGGGGGAACTCGAGCAGGTTTGGTGTAGCAGGGGGCCCCAAATCCCCCAAACCACTCCTAACTCCCCCAAACCCCCCAAACCCCCCAGACCGTGAGGGCCAGGGGGAACTCGAGCAGGTTTGGTGTAGCAGGGGTCCCAAATCCCCCAAACCAGTCCTAACTCCCCCAAACCAGTCCCAAACCCCCCAAACCAACCCCCAAACCCCCCAGACCTTGAGGGCCACGGGGAACTCGAGCAGCTTGGTGTAGCAGGCGGCCCCAAACCCCCCAAACCAGTCCCAAACCCCCAAAACCAGTCCCAAACCCCCAAAACCTCTCCCCAGGACCCCTCCAAACCAAACCCAAACCCCCCAAACCCCCCAAACCAACCCCCAAACCAACCAGACCTTGAGGGCCAGGGGGAACTCGAGCAGGTTTGGTGTAGCAGGCGGCCCCAAACCCCCCAAACCAGTCCCAAACCCCCAAAACCTCTCCCCAGGACCCCTCCAAACCAATCCCAAACCCCCCAAACCCCCCAAACCAACCCCCAAACCCCCCAGACCTTGAGGGCCAGGGGGAACTCGAGCAGCTTGGTGTAGCAGGCGGCGCGGTTGCTGTAGAGCCGCGCCTCGTGCGGGTTGCGCCGGATGGCCTCGCTGTAGTGCTTCATGGCCTGGGGGTAATCCCCTACAAACAGAGCCCTCCTCATCCTCAGCGGGTGCCCCAAACCCTCGGAGCCCCCCCCCAAAGGCCCCCCAAAAGCCCGCAGACCTCGCTGGAAGCACTCGTTGCCTTTGTTCTTCTCCTCCAGCGCCAGGTCGGGGTCGATGTAGGCCAAGCGCTCCTGCTCCTTCAGGATCTTCTCGGCCTGAGCGGGTTTGGGGGGTCAGGAAAGGGGACAGGGGGGCACCCCCAAGTGTGCCAGAACCCTCAAAGCAGTCCCAAATCCACCAGCACCCTCCAAACCAGAACCAAACCCCCCCAAACCAGTCCCAAAGCTCCCAGGACCCTCAAACCATTCCCAAACTCCTTAGGACTCCCCAAACCAGTCCCAAACCCCACAGAACTCCACAAACCAGTCCCAACCCCCCCAAACCAGTCCCAAACCCCCCAAACCAGACCCAAACCAGTCCCAAAGCCCCCAAACCAACACTCAGAACCCTCCAAACCAGTCCCAAACCCACCAGGACCCTCAAACCAGTCCCAAACCTTCCAAACCAGTCCCAAACCCCCCAGGACTCTCAAAACCAGTCTCAAAGCCCCAGGAATCCCCAGACCAGTCCCAAAGACCCCAAACCAACCCCCAAGGACCCTCGTACACCCCTCAAACCAACCCAAGACCCTCCAAACCAGTCCCAAACCCCCCAAGAGCCCCCAAACCAGTCCCAAAGCCCCCCAAACCAACCCCCAGGACCCTCAAACAGGTCCCAAACCCCCTAGGACTCCCCAAACCAGTCCCAAACCCCCCAAAACCGCCCCAGGATCCTCAAACCATTCCCAAACCCCCTCAGAACCCCCCAAACCAATCCCAAGCTGCCCAAACCAGTCCCAAAGTCACCTGCTGGCACTTCTTGAGCACGTCGGGCGTGCGGTGCTCGGCCAGGGATTTGTTGTAGAAGTGCACAGCGTCCTTGTAGCGCTCCTCGCGGAAATACGAGTTCCCGATCCTTGCATAGGCCCTGGGCGGGGGGTGGGGGGACAGGGACGGTTTGGGGGGGGACAAAAAGGGTTTGGGGGGGACAGCAGAGACCCCGAAACCCCCCCAGACTCACTTGGCAATCTGCCTGTAATCCTCGCGGTTCTCCCGGCCCACCTCGATGGCGCGCTCGCACAGCGCCCGGCACCGCTCGTACTCGCCCGTCTCGAAGTACACGGCTGGGATTTGGGGGGGAAATTTGGGGTTCAGGGGGAAATTCGGGGTTCAGGGGGGCGATTTGGGAGGGGTTGAGGGTGGCAGACCTGCTTGGTTGGTGACGTAGGTCATGTTGGTGGGGTCGAGCTGCTCGGCGCGGGTGTAGTGCTCCAGCGCCGCCGGGAACTCCTTGCGCTTGTAGGCGGCGTTGCCCAGCTCCTTCTCCTTCTGGGCCTGAACCCCAAAAATGGATGGAATCACCCCAAATTTCACACCCAGATCATCCCACCATCACCCAGATCCTTCTCCTTTCATGGCCCAGCTCCTTCTCCTTCTGGGCCTGGGGGGAACCCCAAAAATGGATGGAATCACCCCAAGTTTCACACCCAGATCATCCCACCATCACCCAGATCCTTCTCCTTTCGTGGCCCAGCTCCTTCTCCTTCTGGGCCTGAACCCCAAAATTGGCTGAAATCCCCCCAAATTTCACATCCAGATCTTCCCAGCAGTGACCCAGCTCCTTCTCATTCTGGGCCTGAACCCCAAAAATGGATGGAATCACCCCAAATTTCACACCCAGATCATCCCACCATGACCCAGATCCTTCTCCTGTCATGGCCCAGCTCCTTCTCGGCCTGGGGGGAACCCCAAAAATGGATGGAATCACCCCAGATTTCACACCCAGATCCTCCCCTCATCATCCAGCTCCTTCTACCTCTGTATCTTAAGGGGAACCCCAAAAAAAGCTGAAATCACCCCAAATTTCACATCCAGATACTCCCAGCATCACCCAGCTCCTTCTCATTCTGGGCCTGAACCCCAAAATTTGGCTGAAATCACCCCAAATTTCACACCCAGATCATCCCCCCAATGACCCAGATCCTTCTCCTTTCGTGGCCCAGCTCCTTCTCCTTCTGGGCCTGGGGGGAACCCCAAAAACGGCTGAAATCACCCCAAATTTCACACCCAAATCCCCCCCCCCCAGCTCCTTCTCCTTCTGGGCCTGAACCCCAAAAATGGATGGAATCACCCCAAATTTCACACCCAGATCCTTCTCCTGCCATGACCCATCCAGTGATGCAAGGGGACACCCCAAAAACGGCTGAAATCACCCCAAATTTCACACCCAGATTATCCCCTCATCACCCAGATCCTTCTCCTTCTAGGCCTGAAGGGGGACCCCAAAAATGGCTGAAATCACCCCAAATCTCCCCCCAGCCCCGTTTTGGGGACCCCCCCCTCACCTCCTGCTTGTTCTGGGGGAGCTCCTCGGCCGGGGGGGGCTGCGAGGGGGGCGGTGGGGGCGGGGGGGGCGGCGAAGGCGCCTCCTCCTCTTCCTCAGCCCCGCTCAGCTCCACGCCCAGCAGCACGCTGAGCGTCGTCATCACCCGCGGGTCCTGCAGCTTCCTGGGGAGGGGGCAACGAGGGGCTTTGGGGGGGGCTGAACCCCGAAATTCCCGTCCCAGAACTGCCCTGAGGGGGTGGAACCCCAAAATTCCCCATCCCAAAATTCCCCGTCCCAAAATTCCCCATCCCAAAATTCCCCGTCCCAAAATTCCCCGTCCCAAAATTCCCCGTCCCAAAATTCCCCGTCCCAAAATTCCCCGTCCCAAAATTCCCCGTCCCAAAATTCCCCGTCCCAAAATTCCCCATCCCAAAATTCCCCATCCCAAAATTCCCCGTCCCCAAATTCCCCATCCCAAAATTCTCCATGCCAGAAATCGCCCGAGGGAGCCGCACCCCAAAATCCCTGTCCCAAAATTCCCCCTGAAAGGGCAGCATCCCAAAATCTGCCCCCAAAATTCCCCATCCCAAAATTCTCCATGACAAAATTATTATCCTAAAATCCCTGTCCCAAAATTCCCCATCTCAAAATCCCCACCCCAAAAATTCCCCTGAGGGAGCTGCACCCCAAAATCCCTGTCCCAAAATTCCCCATTCCAAAAGTCCCCGTCCCAAAATCTCCCACCCAAAAATCCTCGTCCCAAAATTCCCCATCCCAAAATTCTCACCTCAAAATTCCCCTGAAAGGCCTGCACCCCAAAATCCCCATCCCAAAATTCCCCATCCCAAAATTCTCCACCCCAAAAATTCCCCCGAAGGGGCTGCACCCCAAAATCCCTGTGCCAGAAATCCCCTGAGGGGGCTGCACCCCAAAATTCCCCACCCCAAATTCCCCACCCCAAAACTCCTCATCCCAAAATTCTCCATCCCAGAACTCCCCCAAGGGGACTGCACCCCAAAATCCCCATCCCAAAAACCCCCCAGAGGCCTCTCCAGCCCCCCAAAACCCCTTCCTAGTCCCCCCAAACTCTTCCCAATCCCCCAAAACTCCTTCCCACTACCCCAAGCCCCCCAAAACCCCTCTCAAACCCCTCCCAGCCCCACAAAGCACCTTCCCAGTACCCCCAAGCCCCTCCCAAATCCCTCCCAGCCCCCCAAAACCCCCTCCCAGCCCCCAGAGCCCCCTCCCCAGCCCCCCAAACCCTCTCCCAACCCCCTCAAAACCCCTCTCAAACTCCTCCCAGCCCCCCAGAGCCCCCCAAACCCCTCGCTGACGCCCCCAAACCCCTCCCCAGCCCCCCAGACCCCTCGCTGACGCCCCCAAACCCCTCCCCAGCCCCTCACTGACACCCCCAAACCCCTCCCTAGCCCCCCCAGAGCCCCCCAGCCTCTCACTGACACCCCAAAACCCCTCCCCAGCCCCCCCCAAACCCCTCACTGACGCCCCCAAACCCCTCCCCAGCCCCCCAGAGCCCCCCAAACCCCTCACTGACACCCCCAAACCCCTCACTGACACCCCCAAACCCCTCCCCAGCCCCTCACTGACGCCCCCAAACCCCTCCCCAGCCCCCCAGAGCCCCCCAAACCCCTCACTGACGCCCCCAAACCCCTCCCCAGCCCCTCACTGACACCCCCAAACCCCTCCCTAGCCCCCCCAGAGCCCCCCAGCCCCTCACTGACGCCCCCAAACCCCTCCCCAGCCCCCCCCAAACCCCTCACTGACGCCCCCAAACCCCTCCCCAGCCCCCCAGAGCCCCCCAAACCCCTCACTGATGCCCCCAAACCCCTCCCCAGGCCCTCACTGACACCCCCAAACCCCTCCCCAGCCCCCCAGAGCCCCCCAAACCCCTCACTGACACCCCCAAACCCCTCCCCAGCCCCTCACTGACACCCCCAAACCCCTCCCCAGCCCCTCACTGACGCCCCCAAACCCCTCCCCAGCCCCCCCAGAGCCCCCCAAACCCCTCACTGACGCCCCCAAACCCCTCCCCAGCCCCCCAGAGCCCCCCAAACCCCTCACTGACGCCCCCAAACCCCTCCCCAGCCCCCCAGAGCCCCCCAAACCCCTCACTGACGCCCCCAGCTGGCCGGGGTCGCTGCGCAGCGTCTCCAGCAGCCGCCGGTACTCGGGGTCCCCCAGCAGCCCCCGCGTTCGGGGGTCGGCCTCCAGCCGGGCCAGCAGGTCGGGGGCACTGAAGGGGTTCAGCAGCTTCCGCTCTGCAACGGGGGCACAAAAATCCGCTCAGGGAGCCTCAAATCCGCCTCTCAACGCCCCAAATTCACCTTTCTCCACCTGCCCGGGACCCTGGGCCGCCCAAGACTTCTCCAGGCTGCTCAAAACCTCTCCAGGGAAACCCAAAACGTCTCCGGGACACTCAAAACCTTTCAGGGCCACCCAGAAGTTTTCAGGGCCAGCCAAAATCTCTCCAGATCACTCAAAATCCTTCAGAGAGACCCAAAAACTTCCAGGGTCACACAAAACCTCTCCAGGCCACCCAAAACCTCCTCCTCAGGACCCCGAAACTCTCCAGGCCACTCAAAACCTTTTGGGGCCACCCAAAAATCTCTCCAGGGCACCCAAAACCTCTCCAGGTCACTCAAAATCCTTCAGGGCCACCCAAAACCTCCCCAAAGCCCAGAAACTCTCTGGGCCACTCAAAACCTTTTGGGGCCACCCAAAACCTTTCAAGGTCACCTAAAACCTCCCAGGACCACCCAAAACCTTTCAAGGCCACCCAAAACCTCTCTGGACCACCCAAAACCTCCCCAAAACCCAGAAACTCTCTGGGCCACTCAAAACTTTTTGGGGCCACCCAAAACCTTTCAGGGCCACCCAAATCCTCCGCCCAGGGATTCCTCTGCCCCCCAAAGCCCCCCAGAGCCCCCCTACCCGCCAGCCTGGCCTCCACCCCGCGCAGGCCCTGCAGGAGCTGCTCATTGCCCGGCTCCCGGGCCAGCCCCTCCTCGTAGGTGGCCTTGGCCTCCTCCAGGCGCTGCAGGAACTCCAGAGCGGCCGCCTTGCGCGAGTACCCCTGGGGGACACGGGGGGGACACGGGGTCACAGCCCTGGCCTGGCCTCTGGGGGGGCTGGGACCCCCACTCTGACCACTCATATCTATGGTCAGACCCCAACCCTGAGCCCAGCACCATCGCCAGACCCTCACCCTGACCCTCCATGGGATCCCCCATGGTCACACCCCCACCCTGACCCCCCGCTCACCATGGTCAGACCACCCTGACCCCCCCCCCTCCATGGTCAGACCCCCACCCTGACCCTCTCACACCCATGGTCAGACCCCCACCCTGACCCCCCCTCGATGGACAGACCCCCACCCTGCCCCCCCCCCCCCTCGATGGACAGACCCCCACCCTGACCCCCCCACCACCATGGTCAGACCACCCTGACCCCCCCACCACCATGGTCAGACCACCCTGACCCTCTCACACCCATGGTCAGACCCCCACCCTGACCCTCCCTCCATGGTCAGACCCCCACCCTGACCCCCCCTCGATGGACAGACCCCCACCCTACATAACCCATGAGGGCTGTACAGACCCCCCAAAATCAGCCCCCCATGACCCAATAGGGGCTGTACAGACCCCCAGAGCATCCCCTAAATAACCCCAATGGGAGCTGTACAGACCCCCAAAATCAGCCCCCCATGATCCTATAGGGGCTGTACCCCCAAGATAAGCGCCCCATGAGGGCTGTACCCCCCAGATCACCCCCCTACTCCATCCCTCCACATCCCTCTCAAGCCCCCCAAGACCCCCCAGACCCCTGGCACCCCCGGTGCCCACCTTGGCCCAGTCGGGGCGCAGCTCCAGCATATGCCAGGCATTGCTGAGCCCCCATTACCCCACACCCCCCCACATCCCCCTATGTCTCCCAGTACCCTCAGTACCCCCCACACCCCCGGTGCCCACCTTGGCCCAGCCGGGGCACAGCTCCAGCGTGCGGCACGCATCGGCCAGGACCCCATTCCCCATCCATCCCCCCATGCCCCCCGGTGCCCCCCAGACCCCTGGCACTCCCCGGTGCCCACCTTGGCCCAGTCGGGGCGCAGCTCCAGCGTGCGGCACGCATCGGCCAGGGCCCGCCCGTAGTCTCCGAGGCGCGCGTAGGCGGCCGAGCGGTTGCTGAACAGGACGTGGTTGTTGGGGTCCCGGGCGATGGCGGCCGAGTAGTGCCCCACGGCCGCCCCCACGTCCCCCGCCGCCAGCGCCCGGTTCCCCCGCTCCTTCAGCTCCTGAGCCTGCCCGAGCCGCGCCGGGAACGCGGCGGGAACGGGAGAGAAGGAATGGGAACGGGAGAGAAGGAATGGGAACGGGAGAGGGTGAGGAAGTACGGGAAAGGAGGAGGAAGAGCAGGCACAGGAATGGGGAGAGGAAGAGGAGGCAAAGGAACGGGAAGGGAGGAGGAAAAGCAGGGAATGGGAACGGGGAGAGGGTGAGGAAGAGGAGGTACGGGAACGGGGAGAGTCAGGGGCACGGGAATGGGGAGGGAGGAAGAAGAGGAAGAGGAGGCACGGGAATGGGAGAAGGTGAGGAATAAGAGGCAAAGGAACGAGAAGGGAGGAGGAAGAGCAAGCACAGGAATGGGGCGAGGAAGAGGAGGCACGGGAATGGGGAGAGGAAGAGCAGGTAAGGGAACGGGAAATGAGGAGGAAGAGCAGGCTCGGGAATGGGGAGAGGAAGAGGAGGCAAAGGAACGAGAAGGGAAGAGGATGATGGAGAGGAGGGGAAAGGGACGGAGTGAGAACAGCGAAGGGCCGGGAGCAGCAAGGTGCGAGGAAGATGAGGGAGACGATGAGGAGGAGGATGAAAGTGTCAGGAAGACGAGGAGGATGAAGGCGCAAAGGAAATGAGGGTGAAAGTGCGAGAAACACGAGGAGGATGAAGAAGCAAGGGAGCGCAGGTGACAGGCAGAGAGAGAACAGCATGAGCAAGGCCGGAAAGATGAAGACGAGGCCGGTGAAAATGAAGGAGAAGCGAAGAAGAACAGGAGGGAAAGAAAAAGAACAAGAACGTGAGGAAGGAGGCGCTTCCCGGAGACCCCAAACCCCTCCAGGGCCCCCGAGCCCCCTCAAGGACCCTGAGCCCCCTGGGGACCCCTCAGGAGCCCTCAGGGACCCCCAGAGAACCCCAAGGACCGCCCTGAACACCCTCAGGACCCCTCAGGGACCCCCAGACGAGCTCAAACCGCCCTGAACCCCCTCAGGGACCCTCAGAGAAGCCCAAACCACCCTGAACCCCCTCAGGAGCCCCTCAGGGACCCCCGGACCCCTCAGGGACCTCCAGACAAATCCAAACCGCCCCGAGCCCCCTCAGGGACCCCTCAGCCCCTCAGGAGCCCCTCAGGAACCACCGGACCCCTCAGGGACGCCCAGACAAGCCCAAACCGCCCCGAACCCCCTCAGGGCCCCGCGCTCCCCTCAGAGCGCCCCGACCCCGGCAGCGACTCCCAAGCCCCGTTCGGGATCGCCATAAAACCCAGCCCCGATCCCCAGCGCTGCCCCCGGAGCTGCCCCGGTCCCGGTTCCCCTCAGGCCCCTCCGGGACCCCCTCAGGGCCGCTCCCCCCCCACCTCCTCCATGGCCGCGGCTCCGCTCCCGCCGCTCCCGCGCCGCCCTCTGGAAGCTGCTAGAACCCCGCGGCCACGCCCCCTGCGCCCCATTGGCCGCCCGCCCCGCCCGCCCGCCCCCGCGCGCGATCCCATTGGCCGCATCCCGCCTTTCCGCCTTCCCATTGGCTGCTGAGCGCAGCGGGGCGCGCCCCCTTCCAGACGGAAGCCGGCATCGGGGCCCGCCCACGCGCGCTCCCATTGGTTGAGGCTCCCGGCGCTGGGCGCTCATTGGCTGCGCTCCTCTGGGACTTCTGGAATTTTCCCCTTCTCCCATTGGCTGCGAGCGGCGCTGATCACAGAGGGCGGGGAGGAGGCCGGGAGCGCGCCCTGGCGGCGCGGAGGTCTCGATAGGAATTGAACGAGGGGCGTGGCTTTGGGCGGGGTTTGTATGAAATGGGCGTGGTTTCCGCTTAAGGGGGCGTGGTTTGTCTTAAAGGGGCGGGGCTTGCACTGGGGACCCTCGCCCGTGGCCCGTGGGAGTCAGGGAGGCGAATCCAGGGGATCCTTATGGGGGAATGGCGGTGGCGAGTGACACACGTGTGACCTTGGCTGGGCCCTGGTGCGACCCCTCCCCCTCGTGTCCCCTTCCACCCCTCCCCCACTGTTCGGGGTCCCCATGTCACCACCCCCGGGACCCCCAGTGACACCCCCACCCCTCCAGTGACACCCCCAATGTCACATCCCCTCCCCACCCAATGTCACATCGCCCCTCCCCCAATGTCATATCCCCCCTCCCCCACCCCGAATTTCCCCCCCAGACCCCCCCCGTCCCACGGGAAAGAGGCGCCGGCAGGAAAAGGAGCCGCTGGGTTTATTGGGGGGAAGGGGCGGGGTCATAGGGGGGGATTTTGGGTCCCCCTTGGCCCTCCTGGGTCGCTTTGTCCTGATTTTGGTCCTTTTTACCCCAAATCCAACGGCAGGGGCGGGGGGAGGGGTGAAGGCACCTCGCGGCGGGGGGGGGGGGGGGGGGGGAGAGGAGGGGGGGGACACGGGGGGAGGGGGGTCCTCCCCACCCCCCACCCCCAGGCTCTGTCGGGGCCTGGGGTCCTCCCGGAGGTCCCAATGGGGGGGGCGATGGGGGGGGGGGGGGTCGTGGCTATCGGGGTCCATCCACCCCCCCCCAAACCCCATTCCTGCACTAAACCTGCCGTTTTTCCCCCCCCCAAAAAAAATCCGCGGTGCCGAATAAAACCCAACCTTAAAAAAGCCCCTAAAAGTTTCCCCCCCCCCAAAAAAAAAAAAAACATCCTCAGAGCCAAGCCCGCGAGGGGATCCCCCAAAACGGGCAAGATTTGGGGGCGGGGGGGTCCCCAAAAACAGAGTCCGCCCCCTCCCCCATCCATCAGGACCCCCCTCCGCCGCCCCCTCCATGCGGTACCGGCCCCCCCCGGTAACCGCGCACGCCGGGGGGGGGCAGCGGCGGCGGCGGCGGCGGCGGCGGCGGGGGGGGGAACACGGTGCGGATCCCGCCCTCGTCCGGGGCCCGCAGCGGCCGCAGCGCCAACCGCGCCCCCCCCCCGCCGCCACCTTTGGGGGGCGGCAACGGCGGCGCCCCCAGCCCCATCCTCCTCCTCCTCCTCCTCCTCTTCCTCCAGCACCCCCCCAGCACCCCCAGCACCACCCCGGCCGCCGCCGCCGCCGCCGCCCCCAGAGCCGCGGCCGGGGGCAGCAGCGCGGGGGTCGCGTCCCCTTCGTGGTTCGGGGGGGCCGCACCGGTTTGGGAGGGGTCGCCGGCACCGGCCCGGGCTTGCGCGCAGAGCGGGGGAGCGGCGGGCGGCTCCAGAGCGGCGAGGCACACCCGGTACGGGGCTCGGGGCTGCAGCGCCCGCACCACGTACTCGCCGCGCTCGCCCCGCACCAAGGTCTCGGTCACGGCTCCCCCCCCCGGGCCGCAGCCAGCTGAGCCTCAAGCGACGCCCCGGGAGGCGCCGGGGGCCACCGGACCCGCAGGGGCCCCGCCGGGAGCCGCCTGCACCCAGAGCCCCGGCGAGGCGGCGGCCGCTCCTCCCGGTGCGGCGGGGGAGGAAACGCCGGGCGACGTCCCCGCGCCCGTTCCCCCCGCTCCTCCCGGGCTCTCGCAAGCGTCCATCTCCCCCCGGAGCTCTCCCACCGGCAGCCCCCGCAACCGGGCCGGTGCCTGGCACAGCAGCCCCCGCACCTCCAGGCGCGGCGGGGCGCGGCGCCGCAGCCAGTCCCGCAGCCAGGCCAGGTTGCAGCCGCAGAACCAGGGGTTGTTGCGCAGCCCCAGGTGGCTCAGGCTGCCCAGATCGTCGAAGAGCCCCCTGGGCAGCGTGGTCAGGTTGTTGTCCGACAGATCCAACCTCTCCAGCGCCCTCATCCTGGCCAGAGCTCCGGCCGGGGACGTGGCTGATGGCGTTGGCGGCCAGCGAGAGGCGGCGGAGCCGAGCCCGGGGCAGGTTGGCCGGGGGCGCCGCCAGCGCGTTGCGACCCAGCGAGAGCTCGCTGAGGTTCCCCAGGCGGCTGAAGGTGTCGTCGGCCATGCGCTGGTTCGCCAGCAGGTTCCCGTCCAGCACCAGGCGCCGCAGCGCCGGCAGCCCCTCGAAAGCCCGCAGCGGGATGGTGTGGATGCGGTTGTCATCCAGCCGCAGCTCCTCCAGCGCCGGCGGCAGCCCCGCGGGGACGCTGCTCAGGTGGTTCCGGGAGAGGAAGAGGAGGCGCAGCCTTCGGTTCTCGGCGAACGCGTCCTCCTCGATGCCGGCGGCCGACACCGAGTTATCATCCAGGTGCAGCCGCTCGAGCAGCGGCGCCCGGGCCAGCGCCCGGCGGCAGAGGCCGCGCACGTTGTTCTCCTGCAGGTGCAGCTCCCGCAGAGCCGGCGGCAGGTGAGCCGGCAGCTGCTCCAGGGCGTTGGCGTACAGGTAAAGCACCCGCAGCGCCGGCAGCCGGCCCAGGCGAGCCGGGATGCCCGCGTCGCCGATGCGGTTGTTCTGCAGGAACAGCGTGGTGGCACCGGGAGGGAGCCCCTCGGGCACGGCCGTCAGCCCGCGGTCGTTGCAGTAAACGCGGCCGCCGGAGCAGCGGCAAACGGCGGGGCAGGCGGACACGGGGGCGGCGGTGGTCAGCAGGGTGAGGGTCAGCAGGGGGATGGTGGTCGTGGTGGGCAGCCGGGAAATGCCGGCGGTCAGCCGGGGGATTCTGGTGGTCAGCAGGGTGGTCGCAGTGGTCAGCAGCAGGGGGATTCCAGTGGTCAGCACGGTGAGGGCAGTGGTCAGCAGGGTGGTCACAGTGGTCAGCAGCAGGGTGGTCGCAGTGGTGAGCAGGGGGACGATGGCCACGGTGGTCGCGGTGGTCAGCAGCAGGGTGGTCAGCACGGTGGTCGCAGTGGTCAGCAGGGGGACGATGGCCACGGTGGTCACAGTGGTCAGCACGGTGGTCGCGGTGGTCAGCACGGTGGTCAGCAGGGGGACGATGGCCGCGGTGGTCGCAGTGGTCAGCAGCCTTTGGGGTCCCCCCCCCCGCGGTGACCGGGGGACGGGGAGGGGACAGGGAGGGGGGGCCATGGGTGGGTGGGTGGCCTGTGGGAGGAGGGGGAGAAAGGGGAGGGGGTCAGAGGGGGTGGGGAGGGGGGTGGTCCTGAGACCACCTGGGGGTGTGGCCCCTCCCCAGCCTGACCTCAAATGAAAGGCAGGACCCCCCCTCAGCACCCCCACTAAAGGGGGACCAGGATCCCTTGACTGACCCCAAATGTCAGGCAGGACCCCCCCTCAGCAACCCCCATTAAATTGGGACCAGGACCCCCATCTTGACGCCAAATGAAAGGCAGGACCCCCCCCCCCCATTAAAGGGAGATCACAACCCCCATCTTGACCCCAAATATAAGGCAGGACCCCCTCATTAAACGGGGATCAGGACCCCCAGGTTGACCCCAAATGAAAAGCAGGACCCCCCTCAGCACCCCCATTAAATGGGGACCAGGACCCCCAGCTTGATCCCAAATGAAAGGCAGGACCCCCCCTCAGGCCCCCTATTAAAGGGGGCTCACGACCCCCGGCCTGACCCCACAGAGAGCACAGGGACCCCTCTCCCCCCATTATAGACCCCCCCCATTATAGCCCCCCCCAATATTTCGTAACCCCCCCCCGACCCCCCACCCAGACCAGGGACACCCCAAACCCCCCCTGCCCATTTTGGGGGGGGTGTCCCCCCATCCCTCCAGGTGTGTCCGGGGGCGGGGCCGTACCTGGCTCCTGTCGCTCCCCCCGGCTCCTCCTCCTCCTCCTCCTCGTTCACCGGGCCCGGTGCTCCATGGCCCCCCCCGCCCCGCCGGGGGGGGGCGCTGCGGGTGGGGAGGGGGCGTCAGAGCCGTGGGGAAGGGGGGGGTCCGTCTGTGACACCCCCTCCCCTTTTAACGTGACACCCGGCAGGACTCAGGTGTGCGAGCCCTTCCCTCACCCCCCCCCGGGGTTAATTAGCAGCGTGGTTAATGAACCCCCCCCCCCCCCATTAGCGGCGCATCGTTAGTGCCCCCCCATCCCCAGGGACCCCCTTGCGTCAGCCCTGGGCTCGGGGGGTGGGTCAGGTGACAGTGACACCCCCAGGTGACATCTCCGGGGGGGGACACAGGTGACACCCCCAGGTGACATCTATGGGGGGGGACACACAGGTGACAGTGACACATCCGGGGGGGGGGGGGACACACAGGTGACAGTGACACCCCCAGGTGACATCTATGGGGGGGGACACAGGTGACACCCCCAGGTGACACCGCCGAGGGTGGGGGAGGGACACAGGTGACACCCCCAGGTGACATCTAAGGGGGGGGGGGACACAGGTGACACCCCCAGGTGACATCTATTGGGGGGGACACAGGTGACAGTGACACCTCCGGAGGGGGGGGGGACACACAGGTGACACCCCCAGGTGACATCTATGGAGGGGACACAGGTGACAGTGACACCTCCGGAGGGGGGGGGGGACACACAGGTGACACCCCCAGGTGAACCCCCCCGTGAGCCTTAGGGGGGTTTTTGGGGGGGGGGTCCCATGGAAATTCGGGGAGGGGTCGCTGCCCCCTAAACCCCGATCTTGCCCCCCCCCCTTCCTGGAGCTCTGGGGGGATCCCGGGGGGTGTTTGGGGGGGTCTGGGGGCGTTTTGGGGGTGGGGGTCAGACCCCTCGACCCCTCTTCCTTCCCCTCCCCCCTATCGGACGGTCCCTCCCCTTCCCCCCCCCCGGTACCGGCAGGGCTTGGGGGGGGTCCCGGTGCCGGGATGGTTTTGGGGGGTCCCGCTGGGATTTGGGGATCCTTAGGGGGGGGTCTCGGGCCGCTCCTGGGTCTCCCCCTCCCCTTTTGGCGGCCCGGGCCCCTCCCCCCGGAATGGCTGGAGCATCCCTGGGAATGGGGGGGGGGGAGGGGACACGGCGGATTTGGGGGGGGGGTCCCTCGGTTTGGGGAGGGGTCTCTGTGTGTGAGGGGGGGTCTCTGGGTGCGGGGGGGTCGCTCCGAGGGGGTCTCGGGTGGGATCGGGCCCCGCTCCGGCCCAACGGAGCCTCCCCCGCCCCCCCTCCCCCCCATTCCCAGCGCTGGAGCATCCGCGGGTACCGGGGATGGATTTGGGGAGGGGGTCCCGGTTTGGGGAGCGGGTCCCGGTTTGGGGAGGGGTCCCGGGGGGTCCTTACCGGGTGGCTCCGGCCGGCGCGTGCGGGCCCGGCGGCGGCGGCGGCGGCTGCGGGCGTGGGAAGGCGGCGGAGGGGAGGGGGGGGGGGGCAGGACCGGGACCGGGACCGCCCCCGGTGCGGGGGGGATTGACCGGGACCGCCCCCCGGTACCGGGGATTTGGGGGGTGGGATGGACCGGATTGGGACCGGGACCGCCCCCCGGTACCGGGGGATTTGGGGGGTGGGATGGACCAAACCGAACCGGGACCGCCCCCCGGTACCGGGGGATTTGGGGGGTGGGATGGACCAAACCGAACCGGGACCGCCCCCCGGTACCGGGGGATTTGGGGGGTGGGATGGACCGGATTGGGACCGGGACCGCCCCCCGGTACCGGGGATTTGGGGGGGTGGGATGGACCAAACCGAACCGGGACCGCCCCTCGGTACCGGGGGGATTTCGGGGGGGTGAATGGACCGGGACTGCCTCCGGTACCGGAGGGAATTGGAGGGGTGGGATGGATCAAACCGGGACCGCCCCCGGTACCGGAATTTAGGGAGGGGGACACTACCAGGACCGCCCCCCGGTACTGGGGAATTTGGGGGGTGGGATGGATCAAACAGGGAACACCTCCCGGTACCGGGAATTTGGGTGGAGGGGCAGGACCGGGACCGC
This sequence comes from Ammospiza caudacuta, assembly GCF_027887145.1. Taxonomy (NCBI): domain Eukaryota; kingdom Metazoa; phylum Chordata; class Aves; order Passeriformes; family Passerellidae; genus Ammospiza; species Ammospiza caudacuta. The sequence goes on along the minus strand of NC_080624.1, from coordinate 4,044,332 downwards.
CCCCGGTACCGGGGAATTTGGGGGGTGGGATGGACCGGATCAGGACCGGGACCGCCCTCGGTACCGGGGGGAACTGGGGAGGGCACGGACCAAACCGGGACCGGGGAATTTGGGGAGTGGGATGGGAATTTTGGGGGGTGGGATGGATCAAACCGGGACCGGGGCCGTCCCCGGTACCGGGGGGATTCGGGAATTCGGGGTCGGTGAATCCAGGGCACGGCTGGAATTTGGGGAGGGGGCGATTCCGTGCCTTGGGTTTTAGGAAGGACTCTCCCCTCGGTGTGGGGAGGGGAGGATTTGGGGGTCCCGGGGGGGCTTCTGTGTCCCCTTACAGTGAGGAGGGGGAGGGTCTTGCACCTGTGATGCCCCCTCCCCAAATCTGCCCTCCCAGACCCCAAACTCCCCCCAAACCTCAGAGACCCCCGGGTGTCACCCAAAGGGGTCCCCAACTCCCTTTCCCCCACTTCAACCCCCAAAACTGCCCCAAAAGGGGGTCCCAACCCCCTCAATTGCCCCCAAAAGGGGGGTCCCAACCTCCTGCCACCCCCTCAACTGCCCCAACTCCCCCTTCCTGCCTCAAACTGCCCCCTCCCCACCCTAAATTGCCCCTCCTCACCCAAACTGCCCCTTCCATGCCCTCAGTTGCCCCAAACTGCCCTTTCCCACCCAAAATTCCCCTTCCCCACCCCAAACTGCCCCACTTGCCCCCACAGTGCCCCTTCCTGCCCCAAAGTGCCCCCTCCCCACCCCAAATTGCCCCTTCCCCCCCTTCACTTGCCCCAAAGTACCCCTCCCCACCCCCTCCCCACCCCAAACTGCCCCTCCTCACCCCAAACTGCCCTTCCCACCTCAAATTGCCCCTTCCCACCCCAGCACCTGCCCCAAACTACCCCTTTGTGCCCCCAAACTGCCCCTTCCCACTCCCCCAGAGTCCAACCCCCTCCCCATCCCCAAACTGCCCCTTCCCCATCCAAATCCCCCTTCCCCACCCCCTCATTTGCCCCAAACTCCCCCTCCCCACCCTCCAGAGCATCCAACCCCCCCCTCCCACCCCCTTCCCCGACCTCCCCCTCCCCAAATAACCGGCCCCTCCCCAAACAACCAGCCCCTCCCCAAATAACCGGCCCCTCCCCAAATAACCGGCCCCTCCCCAAATAACCGGCCCCTCCCCAAACAACCGGCCCCTCCCCAAACAACCGGCCCCTCCCCAAATAACCGGCCCCTCCCCAAATAACCGGCCCCTCCCCAAATAAGCAGCCCCTCCCCAAATAAGCAGCCCCTCCCCAAATAACCGGCCCCTCCCCAAATAACCGGCCCCTCCCCAAATAACCGGCCCCTCCCCAAATAAGCAGCCCCTCCCCAAATAAGCAGCCCCTCCCCAAACAACCAGCCCCACTCATCCCTCGGTGGGGTTGTGGGGCAGCCACATCTTTATTTGGGGTGGGTGGGGCGCAGCGGGGCGGGGCCGGGCGGGGCTCGGGGGGTCCCGGGGGTGCCCGGGGCGGGGGTCTCGGGCCGGGGGTCACTTGTAGAGGATGTCGTAGTGGCCGGGGCGGTAGAGGAGGCAGACGCGGGGCTGGGAGCCCTCGGGGAACACGTGCGGGTTGGTGGCGCCGCCCTCGCCCCGGTCCATGTACTCCACCAGGATGGAGACGTGCAGCGCCCGCGCCAGCGCGATGATGTGGATGTGGTCGCTCTCCTTGCACATGGGCTCCACCTCCTGAAAGGGACAGACAGACAGACAGACAGACATTGGTCAGTGTGGTCAGTGAGGTGTGAGGGACATGGGCTCCACCTCCTGAAAGGGACGGACAGACAGACAGACAGACACTGGTCAGTGACAATGGTCATTGGTGTCTCTCTCCTTGGACATGGGCTCCACCTCCTGAAAGGGACAGACAGACAGACAGACAGACACTGGTCAGTGTGGTCAGTGAGGTGTGAGGGACATGGGCTCCACCTCCTGAAAGGGACAGACAGACAGACAGACAGGGGTCAGTGACAGCGATGATGTGGATGTGGTTGCTCTCCTTGCACATGGGCTCCACCTCCTGAAAGGGACGGACAGACAGACGGACAGACATTGGTCAGTGTGGTCAGTGAGGTGTGAGGGACGTGGGCTCCACCTTCTGAAAGGGACGGACAGACGGACGTTGGTCAGTGACAATGGTCATTGGTGTCGCTCTCCTTGAGCATGGGCTCCAGCTGCTGGGGGGACAGACAAAGGGACAGACAGACAGACGGACAGGGGTCAGTGACAGCGATGATGTGGATGCGGTCGCTCTCCTTGCACGTGGGCACATGCCCAGGTGCCCCAGGTGCTCCAGACACAGCGACAGAAGTGCCCGGGTACAGTGCCAGGTGCCCAGGTGTCCGTACCTGCTGGCAGAGCTACCAGGTACCCCACAGACAATGCCCAGGTGCCCTCACACAGTGCCCAGGTACAGTGCCCAGGTGCCCTCAGACAGTGCTCAGGTACAGTGCCCAGGTACAGTGCCCAGGTGCCCAGGTGGCCGTACCTGCTGGCAGAGCTGCCAGGTGCCCTCAGACAGTGCCCAGGTGCCCAGGTGGCCGTACCTGCTGGCAGAACTCCTTGATGCTGCGGCCGCCCTCCAGGAACTGCTCGAAGAAGCGCCGGTGGCGCTGCAGGCAGCCCGAGGTGAGCAGGCGCAGGTAAACCACCAGGTAATCCGACGTGGCCGGCTCGTTGAACGCGGCCAGCAGCTCGGGCAGCGGCACGCGGCGCTCCACGCGCTCAATCAGCTCCATCAGCTGGGAGAGAGACACCTGTGTGTCACCTGTGTGTCACCTGTGTCACACCTGTGTGTCACCTGTGTCACCTGTCACACCTGTGTGTCACCTGTGTGTCACCTATCGTACACCTGGGTCACACCTGTCACACACACCGAGTGCTCCACGTGCTCGATCAGCTCCATCAGCTGGGAGAGAGACACCTGTGTGTCACCTGTGTCACACCTGTGTCACACCTGTGTGTCACCTATCGTACATCTGGGTCACACCTGTCACACCTGTCACACACACTGAGGGCTCCACGCGCTCGATCAGCTCCATCAGCTGGGAAATGTACACCTGTGTCACACCTGTGTGTCACCTGTGTGTCACCTGTGTCACACCTGTGTCACACCTGTGTTTCACCTATCATACACCTGGGTCACACCTGTCACACACACCTGGCGCTCCACGCGCTCGATCAGCTCCATCAGCTGGGAGAGAGACACCTGTGTCACACCTGTGTGTCACCTGTGTCACACCTGTGTCACACCTGTGTTTCACCTATCATACACCTGGGTCACACCTGTCACACCTGTCACACCTGTCACACACACCTGGCGCTCCACGCGCTCGATCAGCTCCATCAGCTGGGAGAGAGACACCTGTGTGTCACCTGTGTGTCACCTGTGTCACACCTGTGTCACATTTACATAACATCTGTCACACACACCCGGCGCTCCACACGCTCGATCAGCTGGGAAATACACACCTGTCACACCTGTGTGTCACCTGTGTCACACCTGGGTCACACCTGTGTGTCACCTGTCACACCTGTGTCACACCTATGTAACATCTGTTACACCTGGGTCACACCTGTCACACCTGTGTCACACCTGTGTCACAGCTGTCACACACATCTGGTGCTCCACGCATTCGATCAGCTCCATCAGCTGGGAAACGTACACCTGTCACACCTGCGTCACCTGTGTCACACCTGTGTCACACCTGTGTCACACCTATGTAACATCTGTCACACCTGTCACACACACACCCGGCGCTCCACGCGCTCGATCAGCTCCATCAGCTGGGAAATGTACACCTGTGCGTCACCTGTGCGTCACCTGTGCGTCACCTGTGCGTCACCTGTGCGTCACACCTGTGTAACATCTGTCACACCCGTGCGTCACTTGTGTCACACCTGTCACACACCTGGGTCACACACACAGCGTCACGCCTGTCACACACAGCTGTGTCACCCCCAGAGCCCCTCATGAAGCCCCCTCAGAATCCCCTCAGAGCCCCCCAGGACCCTCCTGAAGCCCCCCAGGACCCTCCTGAAGCCCCCCAGAGCCCCCAGGACCCTCCTGAAGCCCCTTAAAGCCCCCCAGGACCCTCCTGAAGCCCCCCAGAGCCCCCAGGACCCTCCTGAAGCCCCCCAGAGCCCCCCCAGAGCCCCCAGCCCCACCGTGTTGTGGAAGTCCTCGATGGTGAACTCGGTGAAGCCCTGAGCCACCAGCTCCTCCTTGCTGCGCGCCGACACCTCCTTGAACCTGGGGGGCACCAAGGGGGGCATGGGGGGCGCTCAAAATGGGTCTGGGGGCACCTAAAAGGGGTCTGGGGGCACCCAAAGGGCTCGGGGGGGGTGTTTGGGGGGTACCCAGAGGGGTCTGGGGGAACCCGGGGGGCACCAAAAGGGGGCTCAGGGGGGCTCGGGGGGCACTCAAAATGGGTCTGGGGGCACCCAAAGGGGGCTGGGGGGGCACAGGGGGTGATTTATGGGGGTCTGGGGGCGGGGGGGGGGGGGGGGGTCTCTGGATGTTTTGTGGTGTCCAGGGGTATTTTTGGGGGTATTTTTGTGGTCCCCAGGCTGTTCTGGGATCCCTGGGTGTATTTTGGGGTTCCTCGGGTTATTTTTGGGCTGTTTCAGGGTATTTTTGGGCTGTTTCAGGGTGGTTTTGGGGCTGTTCCAGGATATTTTTTGGGTGTTTTGGGGCTGTTTCAGGTTATTTTTGGGCTGGTTCAAGGTGGTTTCGGGGTGTTTTGGGCTGTTTCAGGTTATTCCTGTGCCCTTTTTTTGGCAGTTTCGGGTTATTTTGGGCCGTTTTTTGGCTGTTTCGGGTAATTTTGGGCCGTTTTGTGCCATTTTTTTGGCAGTTTCAGGTTATTTTGTGCCGTTTTTTGGCAGTTTCGGGTTATTTTGGGCCGTTTCGTGCAGCTTTTTTGGCAGTTTCAGGTTATTTTGGGCTGTTTTGTGCAGTTTTTTGGCAGTTTCGGGTTTTTTTGTGCCATTTTTTGGCAGTTTCAGGTTATTTTGTGCCATTTTTTGGCAGTTTCAGGTTATTTCGTGCCTTTTTTGGCAGTTTCGGGTGATTTTGGGCTGTTTTTTGGCAGTTTCGGGTTATTTTGGGCCGTTTTGTGCCTTTTTTTCGGGTTATTTTGGGCCGTTTTTTGGCAGTTTTGGGTTATTTTGGGCCGTTTTTTGGCAGTTTTGGGTTATTTTGTGCCGTTTTTTGGCAGTTTCAGGTTATTTTGGGCCGTTTCGTGCCATTTTTTGGCAGTTTCAGGTTATTTTGTGCCATTTTTTGGCAGTTTCGGGTTATTTTGTGCCGTTTTTTGGCAGTTTTGGGTTATTTTGGGCCGGTTTTTGGCAGTTTCGGGTTATTTTGGGCCGGTTTTGGGGTGCCCTCACCGCTGCAGCTCCTGGCCGTCCTCCAGCAGCGCCTCCAGGTGCGCGAAGCCGAAGGCGCGGTAGAAACAATTCCCGTCCGGCCGCGTCTTGCGGATGTACGAGTACTTCTGCAGCAGGTCCTGGGGACACGGGGACAGCGTGGGGACATCGGGGACAGCCCGGGGACAGCCCAGGGACGGCCAGGACAGGGACCGTGGGGACATCGGGGACAACCCAGGGACAGCTGGGACAGGGACAGTGGGGACATCTCTGGGGACAGGGACACCACAGGGACAGCCCAGGGACAGCCAGGACAGGCACCGTGGGGACAGTGACACCGTGGGGACACTGGGGACACCACAGGGACAGCCAGGACAGGGACTGCAGGGACACCAGGGGGACACAGACGGGACATTGGGGACAGCCAGGACAGGGACACCGTGGGGACACTGGGGACACCACAGGGACAGCCCAGGGACAGCCGGGACAGGGACAGTGGGGACAGGGACGCCGTGGGGACACTGGGGACAGCCCAGGGACGGCCAGGACAGGGACCGTGGGGACATCGGCGACAGACCAGGGACAGCCGGGACAGGGACAGTGGGGACGCCAGAGAGACATGGGGACATCTCTGGGGACAGGGACACCACAGGGACAGCCCAGGGACAGCCAGGACAGTGACTGTGGGGACAGGGACACCGTGGGGACACTGGGGACACCACAGGGACAGCCAGGACAGGGACCGTGGGGACATCTCTGGGGACAGGGACACCACAGGGACAGCCCAGGGACAGCCAGGACAGGGACCGTGGGGACAGGGACACCGTGGGGACACTGGGGACACCACAGGGACAGCCCAGGGACAGCCAGGACAGGGACTGCAGGGACACCAGGGGGACACAGACGGGACATTGGGGACAGCCAGGACAGGGACACCGTGGGGACACTGGGGACACCACAGGGACAGCCCAGGGACAGCCAGGACAGGGACCGTGGGGACAGTGACACCGTGGGGACACTGGGGACAGCCCAGGGACGGCCAGGACAGGGACCGTGGGGACATCGGCGACAGACCAGGGACAGCCGGGACAGGGACAGTGGGGACAGTGACACCGTGGGGACACTGGGGACAGCCCCAGGGACAGCCAGGACAGGGACAGCAGGGACACCAGGGGGACACCACAGGGACAGCCCCAGGGACAGCCAGGACAGGAACACCGTGGGGACACTGGGGACAGCCCCAGGACAGTGAGCATGGGGACAATGGGGACAGCCCCAGGACAGACACAGGACAGCCAGGACAGGGACCATGGGGACACAGGGACATCCCTGGGGACAGGGACAGGGGGGTACAGGTGGGACATCAGGGACAGATCAGGGACAGCCCAGGGACAATGGGGACAGCCCCGGGGACAGTGTGGGGACACCGTGGGGACACTGGGGACAGCCCAGGGACAGCACAGGGACTGTAGGGACACTGGGGGACACCAGGAAGACACCATGGAGGACAGGGGACACCATGGGGACATCAGGGGACTCGGGGGCAGCCCTGGGGCAGCGACTGCAGGGACACCAAGGGGACACCAGGGACATCCCCGAGGACAGGGGACACTGTGGGGACACTGAGGACAGCCCTGGGGACATCCCCAGGACAGAGACTGTGGGGACATCAGGAGGGACATCGGGGGATGCACAGTGGGGACAGGAACACTGTGGGGACACTAGAGGGGGACAGGGGACACCATGGGGACGTCAGGGGACACTGGGGACAGCTCAGGGACAGGAACCATGGGGACATCAGGGGACATGGGGAGGCACTGGGGGAACACTGGGGCATACAGGGGGACACTGCGGGGACACTGGGGACAGCGCAGGGCAGCCACACCGTGGGGACAATGTGGGGACACCACGGAGGACAGGGGACAGCCCCAGGGACAGCCAGGACAAGGAGCGGGGACAGCCAACCCCGGCCTGGTGTCCCAGCTCCTCCCAGTCCCTCCCAGTGCTGCTCCCAGTCCCTCCCAGTGCAGCCAGCGCCACGCCAGTCCCAAACTGGAGCTGTCCCCAGTCCATCCCAGTGCCACCCCCAGCCCTGCCCCAGTGCCCCCCAGTGCCCCCAGTGCCATCCCCAGCCCTGCCCCAGTGCCCCCCAGTGCCCCCCAGTGCCCCCCAGTCCTCCTTAATCCCCTCCCAGTCCCATCCCAGTCTCTCCCAGTCCAAACCAGTTCTCCCCCAGTCCCCTCCAGTCCATCCCAGCACCGTCCCCATCCCTTTCCCAGCGTCCCAGTCCCATCCCAGTCCCCCCAGTTTCCCTCCCAGTCCCCCCCCCAGTCCAAACCTGTTCTCTCCCAGTCCCTCCCAATCCCCTCCCACTCTCTCCCAGTCCAAACCAGTTCCTCTCCCAGTCTCTCCCAGTACCACCCTCAGCCCTGTCCCACTGTCCCAGCGGCCCCCAGTCCCTCCCAGTCCATCCCAGTCCATCCCAGTCCCATCCCCAGCCCCCCCAATCCCCTCCCAGTCCCTCCCAGTCTCCATCCCAGTCTCTCCCAGTCCATCCCAGTCCCATCCCCAGCCCTGTCCCAGTCCATCCCAGCCTCCCCAATCCCCTCCCAGTCCCCTCCCAGTGCCATCCCAGTCTCTCCCAGTGCCATCCCCATCCCTTTCCCAGTGTCCCAGTCCCCTCCCAGTTCCTCCCAGTCTCTCCCAGTCCTTCCCAGTCCCTCCCAGTCCATCCCCATCCCCGTCCCAGTGTCCCAGCCCCCTCCCAGTCCTTCCCAGTCCCCTCCAGTCCATCCCAGTGCCCCCAATCCCCTCCCAGTCCATCCCAGTCTCTCCCAGTGCCATCCCCATCCCTTTCCCAGTGTCCCAGCCCCCTCCCAGTCCATCCCAGTTTCCCTCCCAGTCCCTCCCAGTCCGCACCTTGATTTTCTCCTGGTACACGTGGTCATCCTCCGCGTACTCCTTGTAGAGCTCGGCCAGCTCCAGGCGCTCGGACACCAGCGGGTTCTGCACCGCGATCTGCGCCCAACCGGGGGGTCACAAACCGGGGACACCCCCGGGACCCCCGGGACGCCCCCCCCGGGGCCGGTTTGGGGGGGTCCCGGAGGGATTTGGGGAGGGGGATCCGCACCTCCTGCTGGATCCGGTCCTGCTGCGCCATGATGGCCTCGTCGTAGGCCAGGCAGTTCACACCTGGGGGGACACCGGGAGTTACCGGGGGGACACCGGGGGTTACCGGAGGGGTTAACGGGGGGTACCGAGCGCGGCTCAGCCCCACCGGGAGGGTCTAGGGTACCCCCGGGAGGGTCCTAAGTGGGGAAACCGGAGGAGATCGGGGCGGGTTTGGTGCGTTCGGTGAACCGGGGTGATGGAGGCCCTCCCGGGAGTAACGAGGCCGCGGCGCGAGGGAGAAGCGGGGGGGATCCCGCGGTGTGGGGATGGGTGAGGAGGGGGCTCCGTCGGTACCGTCGGCATCGCTGCCGCCCAGCGGCTCCGACTGCGGCTGCTGAGGCTCCTCCGCCGCCATCGCCGCCCTGCCCGCCCCGCGCCGCTTCCGGGTCAGCGCCGCCGCTTCCGGGGCACCGCCCGCGCCGCTTCCGGGAGCGGTGAAGGCTCCGCCCACGACGGGCGTGGCTTGTGATGGTGGCCACGCCCTTTCCCCCTCATGGCTACTGCGCCCTCAGAGAGCGGTGAGGCTCCGCCCATGATGGGCGTGGCTTGCGGGCGTTGACCACGCCCCTCTCCCCTCATGGCGGCACCGCCCTCAGGGAGCGATGGCGGCACCGGGGAAGACCCCGGAACCTCCGGGAGCCCCGGGATGGTCCCGGGCAGCCCCGCTCCGAGGGTCGGTGCCTCGGTGAAGCCCCGCGGCTTTGTGATCTTTCAAGCGAAAATGAAGGAAAATATTTTAAAAATTTTAAGTGAGGCAGGGAAAATAATTAAAAAAGGCGTGATTGGAACTCGGCGGAGCGCCGGGGAAGGGGGTTCGCCTTCCGTTTGAACGGATTAATATGGAAATAAAAGGTCTTGCCTGTGTTTAAACTGCTTTTTCTCTCGCTGCCCTGCTTTTTCGTGGCGTTACAAGGACGTGCTGGGATGGAACTGGGGTTACTGGGGTGGAAGTGGGATGGAACTGGGGGTACTGGGAAGGTGAAACTGTCTATTGTGGAACAAACCTCGCTCCCTCCGTGCCTTCTTTGGCACCGCCCCGTGCCCAGGTGCCCCCCCAGGTGCCCCCCGGGCAGGTGAGCCCAGGTAACCCCTCACCAGAGCCCACCCCCCCCTCATCCTCACTGCTCACCCAAAACTCCCCAAAATCCCCAATTTTCTCCATTCTCCGCTGCGCGCCTTTAAATTTCCCGCGCTGCCGGGCTGGGGGGCGGGATTATGCAAAACAGACACGCACATCTAGCGCAAGGCATGCTGGGAGAACTTTTTTGGAGAATTTCGGGATTTTTGGGGTCGGATCTTTGTGGAATGCTGGAACAAAGCGCAGAATGGGATGCAGAGAACGTTCCAGAAGGGTTCGGGAGCGGGCACGACGCGGCGCGGGGGCGGCCGTGAGGTGCGGGCGGGCCGGGCGGGGCCGGTGGCGGCGCTGGGGCGTGTGGCGGTATCGCTTCTCGGCCTTTTGGCTAAGATCAAGTGTAGTATCTGTTCTTATCAGTTTAATATCTGATACGTCCTCGATGAGAGGACTTTATATTAAACGGATTTTTGGGCTCGGGAGTTGGACCCGGAGCTTGCTCCCTCCGCTCCGCGCATCGTCCCGGTATTGCAGTGCCTCCGGGAACGGTGCACCCCGCACGGGGACCTTCTGCTGGTGAAAAATAGATCTAAAATAATCCTGAATCGTGATTCTATCGCGATACGGACCCCATGGTCCCGGTATTGCAGTGCCTCCGGGAATGGTGCACCCCCAGCGGGGACCTTGCACTGGTAAAAAATAGATCTAAAGCTGCCCAGAAGACGTTGAAATCGTGAGTATGTCACGATTTCAGCCATGATAGGGCCACTCGCTAATAACCTTTTATAACACACCCAAACTGTGCTTTACTCACCATTCCGGTATTGCAGTGCCTCCGGGAACGGTGCACCCTCAACGGGGAACTAGAAATGGTCAAAAATAGATTAGAAATTACCTGCAGCTGACTGCAATCAGTGGTTATATCGCGATATCAGCCATGGGTCAGCCAATCAATAATCTTTTACAACTCACTAATTTTGTCCTGTACTCACGCTCTCGGTGTCGCTGGAAACGATGCATCCCCCAACGGGGAATTATGAGTGGTGAAAAATAGACCGAAAATCACCTAAAATGGGGTGAAATTGAGGTTACATCGCGATATCAACTACGGTTCTGCCGATTGCTGTTGCTCTGCAGCTCACTCATTCTGTGCTGTACTCGCCGTGCCGGTATTGCTGCGCCTCTGGGAACGGTTCATCCCCAACATGGACCCATATCGGTCAAAAATCGGCCAGAATCAGTTAAAATCGTGACTATTACATCGCGGTATTAGCCGCGGTTTGCCAGTCCCTGTCCCCCTGCAGCTCATTCATTGTGTCGCATTCGCCTTACCTGGAATGCCAGCGAGCGACTAAAGCATGGCTGAAATGGCGATCGAACTCCCCTTAAACTCGCATTTGAGTTTTCGATCTTTTCCGCCGATCCTAAGTCCCCGTTGGGGTTGCATCGTTGCCGGAGGCGCTGCAATACCGGCAGGATGAGGACAGCACAGAATGAACGAGCTGCCAGAAGTTCCCGAGTTGCCGCGTTGTGGCTGCCGTCGCGATACAATCGCAATTTCCAGTCAGTTCGGAGTAAGTTTGATTCTTTCTTTCACCAGTGCAAGGTCCCCGTGCGGGGTGCACCGTTCCCGGAGGCACTGCAATACCGGGACGATGCGCGGAGCGGAGGGAGCAAGCTCCGGGTCCAACTCCCGAGCCCAAAAATCCGTTTAATATAAAGTCCTCTCATCGAGGACGTATCAGATATTAAACTGATAAGAACAGATACTACACTTGATCTTAGCCAAAAGGCCGAGAAGCGATACGGCCGCACGCCCCAGCGCCGCCACCGGCCCCGCCCGGCCCGCCCGCACCTCACGGCCGCCCCCGCGCCGCGCCGCGCCCGCTCCCGAACCCTTCTGGAACGTTCTCTGCATCCCATCCCGCGCTTTGCTCCCGCGTTTTGTACGCACGGACCCCGAAAACCGCGAAAATCTCCCAAATTTCGCTCCCATGATGCACTTGGCGGCGTATCTCTGGCTAATTTGCATAACTGCGGCTGCATCACCGCCCGCTCTGAAGCTCCGCCCCTTCACTTGATGCGCGCAACGTGATTGGTGAACTGCGCGCTGGGATTTGCATTCGCTCCGCCCCCTGCTCTCCGCGCGGGCTGTGCCGGTGGAACCGGGATGGGGACAGTGGTGAGGACTGGGCCTGCCCCGTTTGAACTGGGACGGGGACACTGCTGGTATCCCGATGGAATCACGATATTCAGTCATTTGTAAGATATTTTAAAATCTTATTTTTCACCAGTGAAATGTCCCGGTGTGGGGTGCACCGTTCCCGGAGGCACTGCAACACCGGGACGATCGGTTTGCTATCGGTACCATAGAGGTCATATCGTGATATACTCACGATTTACGAAGTTTTCAGTCTATTTCTCGCCAGCGATAGGTCCCCGGTGTGGGGTGCACCGTTCCCGAAGTCACTGCAATAGTGGGATGGTGAGTTATGAAACAGAACGAGGGAGCTGCAGAAGCAGCGCGATCTGCACCAACATGGCTGATCCGGCGATATAATCACGATTTCGGTAGGCTTGATATTTGTAAATCTATTTTTCACCATTTGAGTTCCCCGCTGGGGGTGCACCGTTCCCGGAGGCACTGCAATACCGGGACCATGGGGTCCGTATCGCGATAGAATCACGATTCAGGATTATTTTAGATCTATTTTTCACCAGCAGAAGGTCCCCGTGCGGGGTGCACCGTTCCCGGAGGCACTGCAATACCGGGACGATGCGCGGAGCGGAGGGAGCAAGCTCCGGGTCCAACTCCCGAGCCCAAAAATCCGTTTAATATAAAGTCCTCTCATCGAGGACGTATCAGATATTAAACTGATAAGAACAGATACTACACTTGATCTTAGCCAAAAGGCCGAGAAGCGATACCAGCGCACCCCCCCAGCGCCGCCACCGGCCCCGCCCGGCCCGCCCGCACCTCACGGCCGCCCCCGCGCCGCGCCGCGCCCGCTCCCGAACCCTTCTGGAACGTTCTCTGCATCCCATTCTGCGCTTTGCTCCCGTGTTTTGTACGCACGGACCCCGAAAATCACGAAAATCTCCGCAAATTTTCGCTCCCATGATGCCTTTGGCGACGTGATCGCGCTAATTTGCATATGACATCATTTTAATCTACATAACTCCGCCCATCAACCCGCGCTTTGGACACGCCCAGTCCCTGCAAGCCCCGCCCCACAGCCGTTGACTCGTGACCTGATTGGACAAGAAGCACATTGATTTGCATTCACCACGCCCCTTCCTAAATAACCCGATTACATCTTATTAGCATAACCACACCCATTAAATTACATGATGCCGTGCTTAATTAGCATAAAACCCCTTTGATTTGCATATCAGGGGCCCCACCCCAGCCCTTCAAATCGGTGCTGTGGGTTTGGGGAGACATTGAGGGGTCTCCCCTCCCTCCCCTCCCTCCCCAGGGCATTTTGGGGGCACAAAATGACGTGGGAACCCCTAAAATCATCCAAACCACCCAAAAACGGGTTTAAAGTTTTGATTTTGGCTTTAAGGTTTAAAATTGGGGTTTTAAGTCTGAATTTTGGGTTAAATTCTGAATTTTTGGAACCTGGGCCCAGTTTTGTTCCCCTGGCAGGGACAGTGTGGGGCGCAGGTGCTCGTGATTTCCTGAATCCCCTCACCCGGTGTTTCCCCATCCCCAAATAACAACAAACTCAATATTTTAAACAAAAATAGTGACTTTTTTTTTATTTGTAACAATAAAATTTTCACGATTGAAGAGCTGGAAGAAAAAATGCAAGGTTTAAGACTCTTGAAACTTCTTAAAGACCCTCAAAATTTGTCCAAGACTCGGAGACCCAAAATCCCCATTTTTGAACCCCAAAAGCCTCAACCCTCCCACCATGGACCCCCAAAGTCCCCTTGGGGTCCCCCAGAGCCTCAGGGGGAACCGCTCAATCACAGGGCTCAGTCTGGGGCGGTATCGCGTCATCCTCGGCAGGGGGGACCCCAAAACCCCCCACCCAAACCCCCAAACCTTGAAAATCCTCTCCTTAAATCCCAAAGCCCAAACCCCCAAAATGTCCACTCAAAACCTTAAAATCCCTTTGTTAAACCCTCTCCATAAAACACCCAAATCCCCTCCCCCAAAGGCTAAGTATTTGGTTTTGAAACCAAAAGTTCCCTTCCCCAAAAAGACCCCAAAATCCCCTTCCCAAAATAACCCCAAAATCTTCTCTACAAACCTTCCAAATTCCGTCTTAAAACCCCAAAAATCTCCTTCCTAACAATCCCCAAACCCTCACTTGAAACCCCCTTGCAAAACCCCAAAATGCCCTTCCCAAACCCTAAATTTTCCTCCTTAAAACCCCAAAATCTCCTTTTTAACCCCCAAAATCTTTTCCCCAAACCCCCAAAATTCCCTCCCCAAAAACCCCCAAATCCCCTCTTTAAAACCCCATTTTTAAACCCCATAATCCTTTCCCCATCCACGTCTTTTTAATTTTTCTCTCCAAACCATCAAAATCCCATCCCAAAAAACCCCAAAATTTCCTACTAAAAAAAACCCCAAATCCCCTCTTTAAAACCCCCTTTTTAAACCCCATAATCCATTTCCCAACCTTTAAATTATTTTCTCCAAACCCCCAAAATCCCCCCAAAAACCCCCAAACCCCCCCATTCTCACCTGAATTCCCCTCACCTGCAGCACCTGTGGGCAGCACAGAAAAAGGGGGGAGGGGTTTTAGGGCGCCCCCTCCTTCCCAGGACCCCCCCAGAGACCCCCACCCCAATTTTTCAGGTGTTCGGGTGTTTTCAGGGGGGTCAAAGTGAGCTAGTGACATCATCACCAAAATTGGGGGGGGTCCCTGTGAGGATGACATCATTGATGATGTCATTATTTAAGCCACACCCCCCTATTTGCATACCTGGTTTCACAGCTGTCAATCACCTGTAAGGAGGGGATACGAGGGGGGGGGGTCAGGGGGGTTTTGGGGAATTTGGGGTTCCCAAAATGGGGGTGAAGCCCCCCAGGGTCAGTCCCGGGGTTGTCAACAGCGAATTCAGCCGAACGAGATTCATGGGGTCATCACCCCTGGGGGGCAAAAACGACCCCAAAAACCCCAAATTCACCCCAAAACCCCAAATTCACCCCAAACCCCACCCCAAAACCCCCAAATTCACCCCAAACCCCACCCCAAAACCCCCAAATTCACCCCAAAACCGCTCAAATTCACCCAAAAATTGCTTAAATTCACCCTAAAACCCCTCAAATCCACCCCTTAAACCCCTTTAAATTTATCCTAAAAGCCTCCAAAATTTACTCTAAACCAAATTCACTGTGCAACTGGAAATGTACCCCAAAATCCCATAAACTAACCCCAAAATCTCTCAAATTCACCCCAAAACCTTGCGAACCCATCCCAAAAACCTTAAAATTCACTCCATAATCACCCAAACCCACCCCCAAACCTTCTAATTCACCCAAAACCCTTCAAACCCACCCCAAAACCCTTCAAACCCACCCCAAAACTTCCCAAATTCACCCCAAAACTGTTTAAATTCACCCAAAAACTCTAAGTTCACCTCAACCCCCCCAAACCCACTGCAAAACCCCTAAAATTTACTCCATGATCCACCAAAACCACACAAAACCCCCCAAATTCAGCCCAAACCCCCCGAACCAGCACTAAACCCCATAAATCCAACCCAAAACTGCTCAAATTCACCCCAAACCCCCCAAATTCATCCAGCTCATCCCTGGGGGGGTCACCCCAATGTGGGGGTGCCAATCCCACCCAAAGGACCCCCCAAAATGAGAATTTACCTTGAATTGTTCCCAAATCCACGAACTGGATCCAGATCCCCCAAATCCCCCGTCGGGTCGGGGTCCCCCCGGTTCAGGGGGGGCAGAGCCCTGCAATGGAATTGAGGGGGGGGTCAGCGAGAGCCACGGACACCCCAAAATCCCCCCGAGCCCCCCCCAGGCCCCCTCAGACCGTCCCCTCCGGGACCCTCGGCCTCCTCTCCCCCCGGGGGCTCCAGGGGGTTCCACCTTTGCAGGTCCTGGGCCCGCCGGGGGGGTCAGACACGTGCGGCTTTCCTCACGGGGGGCCTGGCACCCCAAATACCAACCTGGCACACCAAATACCAACCTGGCACCCCAAAGCACAGCCTGGCACCCCAAAGCACAGCCTGGCACCCCAAATACCAACCTGGCACCCCAAATGTTAACCTGGGACCCCAAAACACAGCCTGGCACCCCAAATACCAACCTGGGACCCCAAATACCAACCTGGCACACCAAATACCAACCTGGGACCCCAAAACACAGCCTGGCACCCCAAATACCAACCTGGCAACCCAAATGTTAACCTGGGACCCCAAAACACAGCCTGGCACCCCAAATACCAACCTGGGACCCCAAATACCAACCTGGGACCCCAAATACCAACCTGGGACCCCAAATACCAACCTGGCACACCAAATACCAACCTGGCACCCCAAATACCAACCTGGCACCCCAAAGCACAGCCTGGCACCCTAAAACACAGCGGCTTTCCTCACGGGGGGCCTGGCACCCCAAATACCAACCTGGCACCCCAAATGCTACCCTGGGACCCCAAATGTTAACCTGGAACCCCAAAACACAGCCTGGCACCCCAAATGTTACCCTGGGACCCCAAAGAACAGCCAGCACCCCAAAGAACAGCCTGGCACCCCAAATGTTAAACCTGGTACCACAAAGCACAACCTGGCACCACAAATACCAACCTGGCACCCCAAAGTAGAACCTGGGACCCCAAATGTTAACCTGGGACCCCAAAGCACAACCTGAGACCCCAAATCCCACCCTGAGATCCCAAATCTCAATCTGAGACCCCCAAATTACACCCCTTTATCCCAAACCACACCCCATAATCCTAAATTCCAACCAGAGACCCCCAAATTACACCCTGAGACCCCCAAATCCCATCCCATAATCCTAAATCACAACCTGAGACTCTCCAAATCCCATCCTATGGTCCCAAATCCCAGCCTGGAACCCCAAATCCCAACCTCGGGCCTTAAACACCACCCGGGGACCCCAAATCACACTCTGATCCCCCTAGTCACACCCTGGGGAACCCCCAAATCCAACCCTGAGACTTCTGAATCACAGCCTGACATCCCAATTCCCCCCCTGAGACCCTCAAATGCCACAAAAACAGCCCCAAATTTCATCCTGGAACCCCAAATCCCACCCTGAGACCCTCAAATGCCACAAAAGGAGCCCCAAATTTCATCCTGGAACCCCAAATCCCACCCTGAGACCCTCGAATGCCATTCCATAATCCCAAAACCCACCCGAGGAGCACCAAACCCCACCCTAGCACGCTGAAATCCCATCCAAGGACCTCCCAAAATTCAATCTGGGACCCTAAATCCCACCTGAGAACCCCCAAATCCAACCTCATGATCCCAATTCCCACTAATAATCTCCAAATCGAATTTAGGAACCCCCAAAT